>NW_007726618.1:391212-416591 GCF_000696425.1 Galeopterus variegatus | reverse complement strand
ATGCTAGGTATATACCCAAAGGAATGGAAATCATCATGTCAAAGGGATACCTGCACTCCATGTTCATTGCAGCTCCATTTACAATAGCCAAGATATAGAACCAACCTAAATATCCATCAACAGACAGCTGGATAAGGAAAATGTGGTGTACATATACAATGGAATACTACTCAGCCATAAAAAAGAATGAAATGCCGTCATTCACAGCAGCATGGATGAGCTTGTAGATAATTGTGTTAAGTGAAATAAGCCAGGCACAGAGAGATGCCACATATCCTCACTCATAAGTGGGAGCTAATAAATAAACAAGAAAAAAAGAAAGCAAGAACAATCACAACAATACATTGAACTTTCAAAAGGAGAGAACAGATCTGTTGTTACTAGAGGCGGGAAAGGGGGAGAGGGAGGCGGTTAGTGAGAAATAGGTAAAGGGTCACAAAGAATGATTACATTTCGTAAAGATGAAATACTAATTATCCTGATTTGATCATCACGTATTGTACACAGGCATTGATCTTTAACTCCATACCCCACAAATATATGTAATCAATTATCTTCCAATCAAACAAAATAAAATTTAAATGCTGTGTCACACTTTTCTAATGCTTTTGTATGCATTGTCTTATTTAATCTTCATAACAACCCTGGTACATTGGTAGCTCAAATATACTTTCTCTTCTAACAGATGAGAAAACTGAAGGATATTGTAATTTGACTAAATCACATGACTGGAGAGTGGCAGAGGTAGAAATCAAGTCTGAATTCTGGGCCTTCATTCTGGCTTTTTATTATGTTACTGCCTTTTATCATTAATACAAATTTTATGCAAGCATGCTCTCTTGTAGTAAATCATATTCTTTGAAACAATTTTATAATTTTTTGTCTTCTTTCATATAATACAAATAAGAAACAGGCTAATTTTAAAAAAAACCACCTTTTTTTAAAATCGTTGAATTTAGCAGAGCTATATTCACACTGTACATATGCTTCAGTGATTTATGGCCTTTTTCTTTCCAGAGAAATAGTCTTAGAAAGAGAGGATAGCATGACAGCATTTTTTTTTTCCAGTGTGAAGTCTAAGAAGACTTGGAAAAACTTCCTCATAATAATATCCTTTTAAAGATAAGATTGGTTCCCATCAGTCAAATAGAGCTAATCAAGTTCATCTGCTTTGAAGTATCAGACTGAGTGCTTCCTGAAGCGGCTTTCATGGATTCTGCAGCCTGGCTGATTACTATTATTCTGTGATGTAATCCCTGCTTCCACTGCCTGCAAACCATTGTAGAGAATAAACAGGTAATCCCCCTTTCACAGCTATTAGAAACAATGTATGTCTGTGTCATTATCAGAGCTCTTGGCCTTAAATAGTCCTGCAGAATTTTCTATAAACTTTACTATAATTAGATTTATTTTAAAGCTAAAAGATCTTTTGATTTTTAAATTTATGAAGGGTCAAAACCTGGTGAGTCATTTGTAGATTTTTTTTCCTATAATAATTGAAGGAATTTTCCAGTTGAAAGAAGTGCCAGAATGAATTTCTTGGCCTTCTGAAACACTTTCATGTAAAGGTCTTCATGTGCATTGCAGACACAAGCTCATTGGCTTCCTGACAGCTTTGGGTGACAGGTAAGTGCTATCAGATGTGGAAACTGAGGTTTAAGGAGATTAATATGCTGTGAATGCTGGTCCCTTTTGGATTCAAATCAGGAGCTCAGCATCTTTCCTTGGAACATGGATTTTTATTTTTGCAGGGCTTTATAATTACATGTTTCAGATTGCTCAGTATAGTTTGAAGTGACTCAAATATGGAAACATTCATTACATCTTTTGGGAGATGATTTTGATCTTGTTGAGGTCTTTTTCTAAGTGGTTTTATATATTATAACTCAGTAAATTTCAGTTCATCTAAAAGAGTTATTTTTCTCCCTTTAGGGAAGGGTTATTTTTTTTCTTTAGTCTCTCTCTAGTTTAATAACTTTGGAGACATATATTTATTCAGTTTTCTTAATAAATATTGAAGGACAACCATTATGTGCTAATTCCCATGGCACATATGGGTACACAAAGATGATTGAGACAGTCTTTTCTGCATTGGAAAAGAGGCATGAAGTTAAATTTGTAGATGGGTTGAGATAAAGTAAGGGGATGGGAGGTAAATAACTGGGTCAGTGTAGACTATGGAAAGACTTTTTCATCTCTTTATGACTTTGCCACAGGGGAAGGGTGACGTTATCTCATTGCTTTGGAAATTGCAAATGTACATTAGAGCAATAAAAACACAATGCCTCCAAGACTGTAGGAGCATGAAGTGGAGACAGGAGCCCAAGACGTCAACAACTTGAGTTCTCAGGGAGAGCCTTTCACTGCTGGGTAAAGGAGAAAAGAAAAAGAAAAAGAGAAACCTTTGAGAGAAGAGGTAGATGAACGTCCTTGTGGTCCCATCTTGCTTGTTGACACATTCATTGACACATTGTCTAAGTTTACAAGATATGTGAACAGCAGAGTTAGTGGAGTCAAACATTTGTTTATTCATTAAATATTTATTGGGGACCAACTCTGTCCATGGAGCTTATGTTTTCCTGAAATCCTGTAGGAAATAATTAATAATGAGGCAAGATAAATTCAGATCATGATAATTGATAGAGAGAAAATAGAATAAGATGATGTGGCAGTGATTTGAGAAGGTTTATTCTAGATAGGCTAGGATGTGACTTTTAAGCTTAGACCTAGATAATAAGCCAGATAGACAAGATGGCTAGAAAGCATTATTCCAGACAAAGGCAACAGTCCCTAGAGAGGCCCTAAGATGGTAGATAACTCAGTATGTTCAAGGAATAGAAAGAAGTGGCACAGCAGCTGAGGTGGAGGGCTGGTGGTAAGAGATAGTAGGGCTCAGACAATATAAGAGCTACTAGATCATAATATGAAGCCTGGATAATAAATATAAGACTGGTGGAAAGTCATGGAAGTGTTTTAAGCAAAGAAATGACATGAGTTTTAAGTGACCTGAGCTGTAATAGAAAAGATTATTCTGAATGTCATGTACAGAGAATGGGCTGTAAAGAAGCAAGTGAGGAAACAGACAGACAGGTGGCAAGGGCTGATGGCATCTTGGAGAAAGGTTTTAGCAGTGGTGATGGAGGAAGTGGACATATCTGGGTAGTGCTACTGACAGCTGGCATATACCATGTGCTGTGGCTTGAAATGTGTCCCCCAAAATTCCTGTGCTGGAAACTTAATCCCCCATGCAACAGTGTTGGGAGGTGGGGGCTTTTGGAAGTGATTGGGACATGAGGGCCCTGCCCTCTTGAATGGATTAATGCCTCTATAAAAAGGGCTTGTGGGAATAGGTTCACTCTCTCTTTCCCTCCCATCTTCTACCCTGTGAGGACGCCCTCAGAAGGCCCATCCCAGATGCCGGTGCCTTGATCATGGACTTCCCAGCATTCAAAACTGTGAGAATAAATTTCCATTCTTTATAATTGCCCAGTCTCTGGGATTTTGCTACAGCAACACAAACAGACTAAGACATCATGTCTTTGTGTATATTAGAAAGAGGTACCACATACAAGTAAAAGTCAATTTTAGGTTAAAATATTATTGTACAAACAGAACCACTTTTGGAGCTGCCTGGGGTCTAGGTTAGCTTTTTAATAATCCAGGTGGCCATTAGCCCTGGCTGGGACTTACTCATACCCACTCACATTCTCTACATGTTCACCCCACGCACAGCTTAGCCCTGTGCCCTGCCCCCCTGGGAGGCAATCATGCCAGATTTTGAGTTGTATGGATGAGAGGTGTGTAGATCAAACTTCTGATAATTCTATTTAAATTGGCTTTAATTGCCTGTACACATGTGTTTCAGTGAATTTGTGTATGTGTTCTCGTGTGTGTGTGTGTATGTGTACATGATGCTGTGTAGCGATGTGGGATTATGGAGGAGAAAGTCTGCTTTGCTTCTGTAGGATGTGGTTAGCAGACCACAGAGAAGTATGTGCTTCTTCAAAAGTATGAGCTTATTCAGGAAAAGAATGATTTACTCTGAGTAAATGATTATTGGGCTTAAATCTGAAGGATAAATAGGGTTTAGGTATATGTGAAGGGTTCAGTTGTGGCCCCCCGAAAGATATGTCCAAGTCCTAACCCTCGTGTGACCTTATCTGGAAAAAGAATCTTTGCAAATGTCATTAAATTAACGATCTCATCAGCATTATGTATTAACAGAGTAGGCCTTAAATCTAATGACAATTGATCTTATAGGAATAGGAAATGTTATAAAAACAAGGGTAAACACAGACGAAAAGGGGATAAAGGCCCATGTAGAAGTGGAAGCAGAGACTGGAGTTATGCAGCAATGAGTCAAGGAATACCAAGGAGCATGAGAAGCTGCAAGAGGCAAAGACGGATTCTCCTCCAGAGCCGTGGCCCTGCCATTACCTTGGCTTCAGATTTCTGGTCTCCAGAACTGTGAGATAATAAGCGTCTTCTATTAAACCACCAAGTTTGTGGCTGTTGACTATTATGCTGTCATGTAAGCCCTCGGAAACTAATAGAGCAAGTGGGATGGGGGAAATGATAGGAGTTTGGTAGACAGAGGGGAGGGCATAAACACAGGTTCTGTGGTGGGATCGAGCATGCTGTTTAGCAGGTTAAAAGTAAGCATGGCTGGAACAGTTGTAGATGAAACTAGAGCAGTAGGTAGACAGAAAGATCTTAAGGACTGTGGTCTTTAATCTAAGAGCAACAGGGAGCCATTGAAGTGTTTTAAGTGGGGATTGACAAAATCATATTTGTCTTTTAGCACATCACTTTGGATCCATTAGGGAGAATGGATTGGAGGGAGACAAGAATGACTACAATGAAATTGGTTAGAAGGCTGTTGATGGCTGTAGTCCAAAGCTGTGGCATTAAAGGTAGAAATTCAGGATGAATCCAAGATATATGCGGAAGTAAATAATCTCTAGGACTTGGCTACACTTAGGATATGGACAGTGAAGTTGATTAGATCCAAGTATCAAAAATGCTGATTCAGTGGATGGTGGGGACTCCTGTGACAGTAAAGTTACAAGATTTGTTGAAGAGAGTTGTGAGTTCAAATGGACATTTTGGGGTTGTGGTTTTTAAGACATCCAAGCAGAAATAGGAGGTGGGCAGTTGGATACATGCAACTGGAGATCAGAGAAGAGTTCTAAGCTCTAGGTATATTATATGTACATAAGTGATCACAGAAGCACATGTAGATAATTTCTTGGGAAAGAATCAAGAAAAAAAAGAGAAGACCTACAACATCTTTGAGGAACTGCAACTGCAATATTTAATGGCTGGATGGAGAAGGGGTATTCAGAGAGACATGAGAAAACTAGAGTGTGAGTGGTGGAAACCTAGAGAAAGAGAGAGTTTCAGGAAAAGGGAAATGCTCAAAATTAAGGAAGTACTGATAAGTCAGGTGAGTTGAAAATAGACCTCTTGACTTAGTGACATGTAAGTCTCTGATGTTCCTAGCAAGAGCCTTTTCGGTGGAGTAATGGCGAGTGGAGATAGGAGCCATCAGGATCTATCTACATCTGTGGTTGTTGAGAGAATCGATGTGTTTTAGTTGAGAGTTTATTGGTTATAACATAAAACCAATAAAGGGTAATGTAAGGAAATAATGGGAATGATGACGGAGACTTCAAGGCCCCTCACTACTGCCCACCACCCTTCCCTCACCGCCAGTCCTTCCCAATATAAAATCACATGCTTTCCATTATTGCAAAGGTTAACACCAAAATTCTGCTTGCAAGAATGCCATTCTTTGGATTCACACTGGGAATCAAATGCCCAAGAGAAGGGATAACCTAAATTACCTTGTTACGTTCCTCTCTACTTTTATATTTCCTGATTCCATGACTTAAGCATTGATCAAGGAGATGTACGAGCGTGGATTTGATTAGAGCAGGGATTAGAAGAGAAGAGAAAAGCAATGAGTCCCTTGAGCAGGAATGACAGACACCAAGAACAGAAAGTGTACAACATGGGATTCTGTGGCTGTCTCTGGCTGCATCGCCGGGGGGTCTATTAAGAAGAAGACAGTTTGAATATTAACTCCCTAGAGTGCAGTTTCTGGATACGCCACTGGATTGGACTATGTCAGGAAGGGAGGGGCACTTACTTTGACATATATGGTCTATGTATGTGTATATATGGTTTATATATATGCACACACATATATACTATATACATATTTATTTGCATTAGATTCTCACCATGGTTTTCTGATATCAATATTAATATTCCCATTTTACAGATGTGTAAAATGGGAGTTTTAAAAAAGTCACATACCATGCACCCATTATGAATCTAGGTATTGTATTTCTTTCTTTCTTCTTCTTTTTTTTTTTTTATGACAAGAATCTTTATTTCTGGAGAAGCTACTGATATAAATTCCAGATTGTTACACCTACTGCTTAGTTTTACTCACTGATGAAAGTATGCTAGAATTACTTTTTTCTGAGCACAATATGTGCTCAATTCCTCTAGGACAGGGAGAATGAAGTAGAAGCTTTCAGATTTGTCCAGGAGGGTAAATTAGGAATAGATTCATATTACTCCTGGCAGAAGGCTCAGTGAATCCCAGATTAGTCAGCATGCCCAGCCAATTTCTTGCCATGAAGTAGAAATAAGGAGTGTAATTGAACGTTTGGGGTTGTGTGGGTCTCTCCCGGCTGTGTGCCCCTCCCCTCCATCCCTGGTTCATGTTTTCTGCTGCACTCTCTGTGCTCACTTGCCAGAGACAGACAACTCGGAGTGGCAAAAACAGTCAATGCCATAGATCTTTCAAAGTTTTACCTCCAAATGAATTGATGCCATTATTGCCATTTCTCGAGGAAAGAGAGAATGAGCTGCTTTTTTCCATGCCCCTCCTGCCTTTCTTGAGTTTATTCATTTTTTTTTTGTCCTAGATTTTATTTGAGCATGTAGATATAATACAGTATTGTCGATAAACCATTTAGACAGAGATTCAAGGATGCTGCATTCCTTTCTTGGCTCCTTCCCTGACACTGAAATAGGAAGAGAGGAGATAATTTATGTCACTTTTTCTAGTCAGGATATTGAGGTAAGGAGAGATTTAGTGATGGGATCAGATTGACAAAATTGTCAGCAACTTGTTCATGGACTCAGATCATTTCCCCTTTCTGGGCCTCATTTTCTTTTTCAGATGCTGATCAGGAAAAAAAAAAAAAAAAAAAAAAAAAAAAAAAACAACAACACCTTTATTGCAGAGGTGTGGAGGAGAATAAGTGTGAGCCACGGTAATGGGAATGATAATTAATGTTTCCATTAACATTGCCACCATTATTCTGCCAGTCTTCTTTTCCAATTTGCCTTTAAGAGAGAAACAACAGCTCTTCATAGAAAGATACATTTTTGGAGGCAGATAGCACTGGGTTGGCATCAGCTCTGTATCTTCCACCTTACTCACAGGGTGAGATGAACTTTTCTCAGCCCCTTCCTTTATCTGAAGATAATAAGAATCACCCCTCAGATTTATTGTGAAGATGTTTAAAAGAAAAGGCCCATTTCTAACAATAACCATACGCAGTCATTGCTCGGTAGCCATGGGGGATTGGTTCCAGGACTGCTCCCACTACCAAATATCCACGGATGCTCAAGTCCCTGATATAAAACGGCATAGTATTTGCATATAACTTATGCACATCCTCCCCTATACTTTAAATCATCTCTAAATTACTTATAATACCCAATACAACGTTAGTGCTATGTTAATAGCTGTTATACTGTATTGTTTAGGGAATCATGACAAGGAAAAAAAGTCTGTACATGTTTAGTACAGAAGTAATTTTTTTCCTGAATATTTTCGATCTGTGGTTGGTTGAATCCATGGATATGGACCATACTGATACAGAGAGCTGATTGTATACTGGTTAGATCTGAGTCCAATTGCATAACTTTATGTATCACCTTTGGATCCTTTGAATCTCATTTGTGTGTGGGAGAGAATCTTTACACACGTTGTGTCTTGAGAGGGCTTCTGACTCTAGCAGATTTTTATACTGCTTTAGAAGAGGTTTCAGAGCTGAGACAAATGTCATTACTATATCCTTGAGAGAAGACTAGCAGCCCGCAATTCTCCTATGTACTATATAACTCAGAAAGAAAGTGGGCAACTACATACAGGATGTCTTAGTCAGGTCAGGCTGCTGTAACAAAGTACTGTACTACAGACTGGATGGTTTATAAACAACAGAAATTTATTTCTCACAGTTCTGAAGGCTGAAAGTCTGAGATCGCTGCTAGCATGGTCAGATTCTGGTGAGAGCTCTCTTCTAGGTTGCTGACTGCTGACTTCTGTTGTATCCTCACATGGCAGAAATAGAGACAGCTAGCTTTCTGGCCTCTTATAACAGCACTAATGCCATTCATAGGGGCCACCCTCATGACCTAATTTCCTCCCAAAGGTCCCACCTCCAAATACTGGGGAGTTCACGAGTAGGGGGCGTAAACATTCAGTCCATAACACAGAGCTATTTCCTTGCATACAAAGCCAAGCAAGGGGGAAAGTCTTTCCATCTGTGGGGTCATTTGGAAAGCATCCAGTGTGTTCCAGAGAGTTGGGCTTACACTTACTATTTAACATCTTCCCCTGGCCATAGAAGAGATTGCTCAGAGAATAAACCAGGATCTCTGGCTTTTCAAAGCCATGCTGTGACCAACAGAGTGGAACAGGCCAGATAGGAATAATGCTTAGCTGTCACTTGTTGCTTTGAAGAGCTCTAAAAAGCAGTATTCTTGCACCATGCATATTTAGTTACTTGCTATTCACCCCACCATTCCAAGGATGCTTATAGGTTTTCTTCTTCTCTGGTCTTTGAAACTACTTAATCAGCTTATTCCCAGGCTTAAGCCAGTTAGAACTGATTTGAAATTAGTGATCTCCAAGCACCTCAGTGATGGGGGCAGTGCACACGAGGACCAACCATCAACCAAGCAGCTCATTTCAGGCTTTCTAAACTTCATGATTCAGCCAAGTGGTGGGATGAGGCATTGCAGAAAAAATTTATATTAGTGACAATTATTAGTCATTCTGATTGGTCGAGGGCCACCCCCAAATGCAGGCCAATTAACTTTACTAATTTGCAGCTAGTTATTTCATCCTATAGACAAAGTAAGAGGCTCTGGTTCCTAGCCCTCCCCTAAATTTAAACTAAATTACACAAGCATTAAGAGGATTGTATCACCTTGGCTCACTCTGGCCTCCAGGGCATGGACATAGAAAAAGAGAAACCACCAGATGTTAAGCTGATCATATCTGCTGAAAAAGACATATCCAAATGTTGTGTGCCAAGGGGTTTAGGGACCCTGCGGTCATATCACTTTGGCTACAATCTCACTGGATCTTATAAATAAAACAAGTGAAGACCAAGCAGGCACCTGGATGGCAGGTGCAGAAATCTCCTAGGGAGATGAAGTAAGTAATGCCAGGAGTCCGAGGAGCACTTCTCCCTGTGCTGATAACAAATCAGTGCCCAGTAGAGGACGAGAGGTTGCCTTTAATGGGCTCTGTCTCTTTACCTGCCTTTTTTTCCAGATGGTCCATAAAAATGACCTTTGCCCTTCTCCATATTTTGAAATGAATTGCTTATTCCTCTCCCAGGTAAAATTTACCTTTTTATAAAAAAAATCATTTGTCATTGAAAGAAATGACTTTTTTACATTCTCTTCTTGGTTATGGCTACAAAGATAGGTCATGACTTTTCTTTGTCTCCAAGGATATGGTAGAGTTTTAAGGTGAATGAATGAATTTACCTAATAAAGGTGTAAAGCTAGAATGATGTCAGAATCCTGCCAACATTGCCAATTGCCGAGCTCTTTTACCTGCCCATAATCCTGCCGACTGGGCCAATTGTTGAGCTAGGGCTAGGCCCAGAGCTCACAGACCCCTCAAGCCCATTGTCCAGACTGGGTTATAAACCCTTCACACACCAGGCTGGGTCCCCAAACCCCTCACATACCAGGCTGGGTCCCCAGACCCCTAACTCGCCAGGCTGGGTCACCAGACCCCTCACATGCCAGGCTGGGTCACCAGACCCCTCACACGCAGGTCCATGAGCTAGGTAACCGGCAAACAGGTCCTTGGAAGCTCTAGGTTGGAAAGCTTGGCTGTGTGGAGCGGCGTCCACCTGAACCAGCCACCAGCCACCGCAGCACCACACATGTGCACTAACTCCACCCACACACAGCTTGCTTACAAAGAATGCTGCACCATCCCCAACCAGGCTTGAGGCGAGAGGACCTGATTAAATTGTTCTATTTTTCCAACAAAAGGTAATAAACTGCCTTATTTCTAATGATCACTGGATTTATAAATAGCTATAGAAATGCAAGTATTGTTCTAATGACCCATCTTGCCTTTTTATGGGTCTCTCTACTGCTGTTACAATAGGTAGAGTTTACACTGAGTTACACAAATCTCCATTTACCTGCCTCTTGCAGTCAAGAATGTATTATTCTGATTTGAATTAGGAAAGCTTCTGACATTTTATTTTTTCATTGTAAAAATAGTTAACCATAACCATCTATACCTTTACTTGTGATGATCAGTGTTTCAGCATATCACTGCATATTTAACGTCATGTTTTCTTAGCTATGTCTCATACGATCAGCTTCTAATTTCAGCCTCTGCGTAGTTAAAACACTTTGTCAAACTTCCCTATCACATCTTTTTCTCACACACATCATCCCATCCGCACTCCTGAAAAATCTGTTAGTAGCAATTCCAATATTGGCAATGTAAGAGTGAAAAAAAAAAAAAAAACTTTAAAAAGGGAAGACTGAATTTGAATGTCATCATTGCAAAAATGAAACATTGATTGAACACCCTTAGAGAAAGGGTATGTCACATCCCAGATATGTGTGAGCTGTTTAGCAAAGAATTATTATGATTTACTACACAAAGGTTAAGCAATGTGTCATTCATTAAAATAAAAGCAATTATTTAAATATTTATTTAAATACATAATTCCTTCTATAATTTTAAGCCTAGTTTATGTATAATTAATTAATTGAGAGAAAAATTGTGGAGCAACATGAATCATGAAGAACTACATGAAGTTCAACAAAATGAAGAGAACATTATCCTTGAAATGACAATGCTATTCACTTGAAATACGATTTCATTTTGAAGCAGCTTTTTTGGGAACATATCTACTACATAAGGTACTGGGTATCGTTATGCAGTTAAATAGCTTTAGGTGATGTAGAATATATAAATAGCATATTTGCACAGGAAGGACATCACGAGCCTTGGAGGTGGTATTTTACTTTGGATTTATTAAGTAACATGTCTTGGATGATGAAATGAATCTGGGGGTGGAAATACTTTGGGGAGAAAATAACAGATCTGTTTATAAAGTTGATAAGAGCTTGAATACTTCTAGCAGAGCTTGGGGAAGGAAGAGCTCAATATATTTTTTTGTTGAATAAATTAATGAAGAATCTTCCCAAAGATACTAAGATAATAATGATGTTTGTTGAAATTTAGATATTACTAGGATTTCATTCATTTGACAAATATTTATTGGGCATCTGCAATATGCTTGGCATTGTACTAGGTTCTATAAATATGAACCGAGTTTGTACAAGGCAAATCGAACCTCCAAGGAGTGGATGGTGTAGTCAGGAAGACATGCATAAAAAGTGTAGGAATTAATGTGATGATTGTTACATACATCTCAGTGTATGCCGAGGGACTTTGCTAAACTCAAGTGTTAAAAATGGCCTCCCTGAAAACATCACCTTTGAGTTCAGACCTGGATGATAAGATGGTGAACAGGATCAATTTGAGGGCATAGTTAGCATCACATATGGAGTCACAATGACCAGAGAGATCATGAAGTGTTAGGGGAATTGGAAGATGTCTGAAGGCTGAGTCTAAAAAGTGGAAGGAAATTGGGGAGAGGTGAGCTGAAGTGTAGACAGTGGCCAGGCAGGTGTAATCTGGTACAGAAAAATGAAGCAGCTAGGTGCAGCTATTTTCCCAATTAATTTTGAAACATAGAATTTTGGAATATACCAAAAGGTGTGTGTTTATAGCAAATATTTTAATACAGATACTATTATTTATTTCCAGTTAAGTTCCATGTTTTGATGTTTTAACCTCATTTGGGGGGAACCATTGCTATGGTATATTTGCTGATTGATTTGTTGATTTTCTTACCTATTATACAGGTGCCAGGTACAAAGATAAGTAAGACAGTCACTGCTTTCATGGAAGTGACAATGTAATATGGTGGGAATAGGAGGCAATGTGTGGACTATGAACTAGTTAGACTAAAGAAGTGGGATGTGGAGAGAGGGTCATAAGATACTAGATCGCTGATATCATTGAAACTTCTCACGGGAAAATACAAACACAATTGCAGACCCCGCCCTGGCTCTGTCTCACCAGCAGGAGGCATCTGTTTTAACAACTCGTTACCTTGAAAGCATCTCCTAGTTCTTTTTGGAGGTTAGTGGATATGAGAATGGAGAAGCAGTCTATGAAAGCCCCTCCCTACCAAGAGATGGCTTTACACAACTTGGGGGGCATCATTCATAGTATATTCTATGTTGATGGTGTTGTGGTCCATGGGCGCCACTCAGAGAAAGTGTAAGAAGTCCCTGGAGTTTGCAGGACTAACCACCATTCCCCTTTTCCTTTAAGGACACTCCTCAGTAGTCATTATACCCGGGCCAAGTTAAATGGTGAAGTGTATATTTATGGAGTCTAGAATTATAAATTGGGGGAATATTCTGGAATTCCTGATTAGCTCTCTGAGCTTGGCTTCTTCTGACTCCCAGTTGGTCATTTTGAGGAAACAGAGCTCTTTTGTGTAGCTGGAGACACATACAAAGTATACACCCACAGCCCTCCACATGTTTTCTTTTCTTGCATCAAGCTTTGCCTAACTCTGCAGACTGACATGCTCTCTTGGTTTATCCAGACTCTTTCTTTAGTCAGTCTGCTTTTCATTTCCCCAACATACAAAGCCTTCTTCTACACATGAGTGGGCTTTGTTCCAACTTTTCTCTTCTAGATCACAAATGAATATTTACAACCACATTTTAACATAAATTATGTATAATAAGTGGCTCTTGTTTACAGCCAAGAGAAGTATACTATTCAATGGAAAGAAGAATATTTATAATATTTCCCTCGTTGGTGCTGCTATACAGAAACAGAGCTTGACCTTACTTTATGAAATTGTCTAGTAGTCAAATTTATGAATTTTATGACATTATTACTTAACCATTGTGGTTTTAATTATTTGTCTTGAGACTTTTCAGAATTTACGTCTTTAAAAATATATATCCGTATAACTAGATACTGTTTGGAATAAGGCTGGATCTCTGAGAATGGGAGACTGGAGTGAAGCTGCTGGGGTGGGGGGTGGTTAGCTGGTTAGCTGGTTAGCCACACTACTGGAACAGGTCAGGCAGGATGCAGCAGGAACTGGAATCAAGGTAAAGACAGTGGGGATGGAGAGAGGATACAAAATGGCAAACATATTGCATAGGTGAAAATGCAAAGGAACCAGCATCTAGAGAGGAATTCCAGTTGTGCTGATGTTTTGAACCTAGGCTAATGGAAGAATGAAATGACATTAACATAAACAAGATAAGAAGAAAGGAGAATTTAAGAATGGGATGGAAAAGGAGTAGGAGTTCCAATTCCTTAGATGAACTTTGAGCTGCTAGCAAGAAACCACACTTTGAGAGCTGAGCAGGAGCTGAAGCCCACCTGAGCTGTTCCCCTCTCCCCTGGTCTCACTGCTCGCCTTTCCCATCTCTCTCCTTGACAACTGTCTTTTTTGGAGAGCCCTCAAAAAAGGAGTAAGTCCTGACTGCTCTGGCCCTTATTCCAGGATAAGGCACAAACGTGTTTGTGTGCCTGGGGGCTGCTCACATCAGTTGACTTTTTCCAATTGGTCTGTAACACAATTAAATACTTGAGATTGGAGCTCAAGAGAGAAGTCAGGACTCTAGGTAGCTATTTGGAAGTCCTCTGCTTAGAGATGATAATTGAAATGCTGAAAGCAAATACATTTTCCTGGAAGACAGGTGGTGGAGAAGAGGGCTAAATAGAGAACTCCAGGACGCCTGTGATTAGGGCCCAGAGGCAGGGAGAGAGACCAGAGATAAAGTCAGGGAAGAGCAATTCTAGGGAAGGAAACAAAAACAACAAATAAACCCCCCAAAATCTGAGGATGAGCAGTGCAAGGAAGAAGAGATGTAGAGGCATAGGTGCTGATCAGCAGAGTGGTATTGCCGAAAGCAAATACGGTTGCAGAGGTGGGTGGACTTGGCAGCTAGAGAGTGGCTGTTGGCTCTGAGAAGTAGGTTTCAGCAGTGGCATATGCAGATTGTAGAATGTAAGGAGGGGTAGGAGGTGAGGTGTCAAAGACAGTGAATGAAGAAGAGTTAGACAGGAGGCTTGAGGGATTAATAAGAAAAGTGTGTTACGGTTTAAATGCATGTATGCTTTACTGAATGCTTTCTGGCTAAGTGGAAGTATCCAGTAGAAAGTAAGAGTTTGAATATATGTAGGGGAGAGTGGGAATTGTTTTGACCTGCAGGTGAAGGTACATGTATGTATTTATCCTCCAATAGCCCGTGCAATGTCTTTGAGCAACTTAGACAGAAGTGCCTCCCCTCATTTGTCTAACTTGCTCCCCTGAGTGGATGGCTTGGTAAATGGAGAAATGAGGGCTTCCTTCAGTTCCCACGTGCAACTTGCAACCTATACAATGATATGTGGCAAAACTGTACAAGTTTATATACAATCTGCTCTATTCACACATAGAAAAAATTCTCCATCTACACTTTACTTCATTTTTTCCCTTGTACTTGGCAACATTTATTACTTTCCTCAGGATACATACTTGTTCTTATTTATAGCCAGAAAATCAGTTAGTCAATATCCAATGCTGAGCTCTAGCCACATACTCCTTCCCCAGGGTCCAAAAAAGCATCCATGTAGAAAGTCCCCAGTTGAAGTGTGTGGCCAATAATCACATTATTAAGGACATTTTTTCTTTGTTGATGTTCCCAATCGGCTCCAGTTCTGCCATGCTCAGCAGGCTTTAGGGACAATTTTGTAGTATTGGCTATGTTTTTAAAATATTTTTCTTCCAGTTTGAGTAGGTAGCTTATAATTAGAAACATATAGTTCAATGACAGGATACCAGAAATAGGGCTGATATATGTTTTCTTTTTTTTTTATTTCACACTTGGAAATGAAAGGAAAAAAAAAAAACAGTAAAGGTAGTTATGGATATTATTTAATTTCCTTGGGAGGGCACAAGCCATTATATGTTTAAAAAGTTATTTTTAAGATTTATGCTTTCTTACTTTGTGTGAAAATGTCACATGTATAGTTTTAGTAATTTCTTCAGGGATTTAAAGATGTTTTCTGTTTTAATATATGTGGGTGACAGTGATGTGGATAAGAATGCACCAGGGAATTTAGCAAAGACTCTGTCAATGAACAAAGGAGGCAGGAGGGAAACCTAGAGCTCCCCAGCTCCAAATAAGATGGCCCCTCTCCTCTGTTACATGTCCCCATTTGCAAGAAGAAAGAGGGGGTTTCAAAGCTGTCAGCTACCCTGCTTACATTACCTCTCTCCCTTGCCCGAACATGAACAGCCTTATGCCAGCATTCGCCTTAAGAGTGTTTTTAACTCGTTATGTTTTATGTCCCTGTTTATATTAAGTTAGCACCAGACGCTGAGAAGGTCATGTCATCCCTCATTCACCTATTTCTAATTCTCTTTGCCCCGCATGACCTATTCTCTCCTCCACAAATGAACATATTATATCTGCTAGGGTTTGAATGTATGTGTCTCTTCAAAATTCTTATGTTGGAAGTTAGTGGCTGATGTGATAATATGAAGAGATGGGGCTTTTGGAGAAGTGATTAAGTCATGACGTCTCCACCCTCATGAGTGGAATTAATGCCCAGAGGAAAGAGGCTTCAGAAAGCTGCCTGGTCCCTCCATCTCTTTTTCCATATGAGGCCACAGTGTCTATCCCTTCCTTTTTGCCCTTCCTTGTGTGAGGATGTGGCCAGAGGTTCCATCTTGTAAGCAGAGAATCCACTGACTCCTTCATCTTGGACTTGTGGCCTTCAGAACTGTAAGAAATAAATTTCTATTATTTGTAAATTACCCAGTGTAAGGTATTTTGTTATAGCAGCATGAACGGATTAAGGCAATGCATTTGACCTATTTATTGGCTTGTCTTTTTCTCCAATTAGAGCATAAACTAGAACTTTTTTCTCTTTTTTGCTTACTGCTGTATGCTAGTGCCTGGGACAGTGACAGACACATGGTAAGCTCTCCATAATTATTTGTTGGGTGAGTGAATGAAAAAAATATTGAGGAAAAGAGCATTTGAAATTGACATGAGCTTGGATATGGTCTATCAGAGACCGCAGAGAGCAAGTATGAATTCCAACAATGTGGGCCTGCGATGCTTGTAGGGTCATATTCAGTAGTCAGTATTAGGAGAAGTGGCAGTAAAAGATAATAGGTACAAAGACTAGGATTTCTCATTATGCAGAAATTAATTTGATGCCCTGAGTGGCCATCTTATCAGTGAGACATTTGCCACAGGCAAAATAGTGCTTTAAAAAAAAAAAACCTTCAAAGCTCTTGAATTGCAGCTGCTATCTAAGCAGGTATTTTCAACATGAAAGCAGAATTTATAAAGGTTTTTTTAGTTCGGCATTTGTCTTTACAGAAGCTGGATTGGTTTAAACAAAATGCAAAACTAATAGAAGCTCTCAGCATACAGTTGGTGCTCAAGAAATGGTTGTTGGGTGAGTAGAGGTATTGATTAGGCAAAATCTATCTTCTAATTCAGCTTTACAGAGCTGCTTCTCAGATCTGCTCTCCTGGTCTCCCATCAGACTATTACACTGTGTTCTACCAATTCTGAAAGGGCCTTTCCCATACAACCCAACTTCTCCCCTTTCCTTTTCTCCCTCCCAAATATAATTACATGACTTTTAGACCCCATTTGTGCAGCACCATGCTGTGTCTTTAAGGGTCAGTGACACTGGCTCAATCAGACAAAAGAATGCCAGCAAATTCCTAGCTTATTAGACCACAGTGCCTCCAAACAACAATACCTAAAACAAGGTAAAATGATCAGGTTTTTAAAGACGCCCTAAGAAATGATGCCAGTGTCAGAAATGTCAGGCAATGTGGCAAGACAATGATGCAGATATTTGACAGTGATTGGACTTTTTTGATTAAGAATTTAAAACTTAACTGAAAAGGCTGAAGGAATATATGTATTCATAGTTCATTTTTTCTAAGAGGAGGGTGCATCTTTATTTCATTTCCAGTAAGAGATTTGAGGAAGACACCTAGGCATTCTTTTACGCACTTTAACACAGTATTATTTCACATTTTTTATATGAGAAATTTCAGGTTTTAATATCAGATATCCCCATATTCCTACACATCAGGAATAAATTTTCCATGTGTTGAACTTCCTAAGATGAATGTTTTATGATTTTTCTGTTGCTGAAAGAAACAATGCATAGAAAACACTCTTAGATAGATAGCCAACTGGGAATGTCAGTTTAGATCTAATTTTCCATAGATTTTATTACTGAGAGATGGTAGAGTGAATATCATCATTTAGGAAAATTATGTGTATTCACAATCTGCTCCTGGTGCATGAAGGAACTGTGGCAGAAAAATTGTGTATTAGAACATTTTGGTAATACCACTCTCTGAGCATAGATAAATGAAATAGTGAAAATATATTTTATTTCATGTCATCTCAGAGAAAATCAGTAAGAGCTTCTACCAAAATTTACTTTTATTAACTGATCATTTTTAAATGTTTCTGAATGCTTAAGGTATTCCAAACACAAAGAATATCACATATGTCAAAATATTCTAGGTAACAGTTTTGGTTCATAAATAGACAATGTAAGAGAAAATATTGTGGGTAAGGTAGAGAGAGAGTGGAGAGAAATTGAAATAAGCAATTCTGAATAACTTTTTTATTGAAACATAATTGATTATACGTGTTGTGGGGTACAGAGTTGACTAACAGTATTTGTATATTATATGTGATGATCAAATCAGGATAGTTGGGTCAAATCCAATGTTGGGTGCATATATATTTATGATTGTTATATCCTCTTGCTAGATAGATCCTTTCATCATTATATAGTGGCCTTCTTTGTATCGTTTTATAGTTTTTGGTTTAAAGTCTATTTTATCTGATATAAGAATGCCTACTCCTGCTCATTTTTGGTTGCCATTTGCATGGTATATCTTTTTCCATTCCTTCGCTATTGGTCTGTGTGTGTCTGTACAGGTGAGGTGAGTTTCTTGTAAAGAGCATATAGTTGAGTCTTGTTTTTTAATCCATTTAGCCAGTCTATGCCTTTTGAGTGGGGAATCCAACCCATTTACATTTAGGGTTATTGAGAGGTACTGTCTTACTCCTGGCATATTATTGATTTTTTATGGCTGTTTTTAATGACATTTATTCTTTTCTTTCCTTTCTATTGTTTGTTTTCTGTATTTGTTGGTTTTTGAAGTGGTAAGATATAGTTTCTTTCTCTTTCTCAATTGCATATCTGTTCTACCAGTGGGTTTTGTTCTATCTAGTGTATTCATGGTGAATAACTTTTAAGTGGTAGGTACATTCTCATATATTCTCTGAATCTTCACAGTACAACTATGTGAGGTCATTTTCATTAGAACTTCTAGAATTTCCTACCCCACATTAGGAAGTAATGTCATCCCCTAAGCTGCCAACCTCCTTCTTCGTCAGTCAATTACATAAAGGTTTATAAGAATGTAACTGGACTACAGGGAACTTTAGAATTCCCTCTGTTCAAAGAAAAACATTTATTTAAAAAATGATGACTGCTTTTTTAAAAAAATCTATCTTTCAATTGATCTCAAAATACTATTAACAGAAAGGAAAGCTATTCACCCAGAAACTCTTATGAAAACTATTAAAATGAAAACTTGAGTGTTGTAAATTTCCCCAAACTCTTATCACTTTTCCTAAAACCTGCCCCACGGGAGGAAGGGTGGCACCTAAAAACTTCTTACTTTTATATAACTTTTACTTAAATAAAAAGAATATTTTAAAATAATGGGATGGTGAGTTAAATAGGTGGCTATAATTGATATTCATGTTTTATAAAATTCATTATTTTGCAGTTACAAATATGGAATGAAGGAATTTTAACAGACGTTTGATATTGTTTAGCTAATATTTCCAGGATTTGTCTACCCTGATAGGCAAAAAACGTTCAAGATGAAAATTGCCACTTTGTTGAATCCTGTGATGCCCAATAACATGGTAATGTAAAACAAACAATACCAACATCCCTGTTGGATTATTCCACTGTTGATTGAACTGACGGTATTCGTTTTTGACTTTGGGTCTACATCAGTGATTCTCACATCACTTCCTGGAATTCTAATTTAGTTACCATTACTGTATTTTAAAAAATAGTTCCAGGTGATTGTGATGTGAAGTGAGGTTCAGCAGAAGAGTAGCAGGATGACATGTGAGACAGCGTGTGCAGGGTTGATGTGAAATTAGCATCAGAATGGGTAAAGCAGCAGGACCAGGCTGTATGAAGCTGGGACACCCCTGGGAGGGGTAATGTCTGGACAAGGAAAGAGAAGGGGAATTTCCAGCACAAGCTGCTGTGGGAATGAAAAGAAACGAAAAGACCAACTTTGCCAACTTTGAAGAGTTGGGGAGGATGCATTGTGCCATGCCTGACACATAGTAGGGGCTCAATGCATATTTTGTGATTGAATAAATACGTGGATCAGATTATGGAAAGATTTAGGAGCCAAATAAAATAATTTGTATTTCTTGTTCACTGTATATGTCCAGTGCCTAGCATGTATTAGGGGTTCTATAAATACTTATTTAAATGTTGATTGACCAATTAATGTACCTTGTACATATGCACTGATTAAATATTTGATATTATTATTCAAATTATGATTACCGTTTGAATACCTTTATTTTTCAAATGAAAAATTTCAATGATTTGTTTATATACAACAGTTTCTACCACAATCTGACTAAATAGTATGGAAAAACCATATTGTTTAAGGATATTCTACAGTGTTCCAAGGAGAAATTTTATATTGCCAGCCAGAGAGTTAGAGCTTCTACAATAAAATCTCTCTTTCAAAACATGAAAACAGGGATGGCCCGTGGCTCACTCGGGAGAGTGCGGTGCTGATAACACCAAGGCCACAGGTTCAGATCCCATATAGGGATGGCCGATTAGCTCACTGGGTGAGCGTGGTGCTGACAACACCAAGTCAAGGGTTAAGATCCCCTTACCGGTCATCTTTTTAAAAAAAAACAAACATGAAAACAATGAGGCTGATTGGTCAATATACCCATTCACTCCCACATTTATTTATTTATTTATTTATTTATTCATTCATTCATTCATTCAATCAAGAATACCTACCATGGACCAGGCACTGTTGTAGTTAAGCAAAGAATATGAAAGTTTCTGCCATTATAAGGATTACATTTTAATTTGGGGAGCAGCAAATAAGCAGAAATGTATTGTAGTTTAAAGTATGGTAAATGGTAAGAAGAAAAGACCATGGAAGTGGAGAAGGAAGTGTTGAGACAAGAACATGGGAAATTGTAGTTTCAAGAATAGTGGCCAATAAAGGCTTTTCTGAGAAGGTAGATATTTCAGTTAAGACCTAAAAAGAAGTGATGGAGCTATCCATGATGATAACTGGGGAAGAACATTTCAGGAGCGGGCATAGCACATGTCAAGGCCCCGAGGCAGCAGCGTGGCTGGCAGCGAGGACAGTATGCCTAGGATAAATGAGAAGAGTGAGAGGAAGTCTGTTCAGAGAAGTTAGCAGAGGACCTTGTAGACCACTGGAAGAATTCTGACTTTTACCCTAAGCCATATGAGAGCCACTAGGGCTTTTGAATAAGGGAGAGTTATAGTCCTGATTTGGTCATGCTCTCAGCGGCCATATCCTGCTCTTTGAAGCTGTCCACAATTTTATTAACTAAAATGTATTGGTCTCATCTGGGTTCTCATAGTAGTTTTTTTTCTATTTGATTATCATACTTCCTATGTTTTTGGTAATAGGTATACTTTTCCTTCTCTTTTCTTTGGTTTACGAATATCTCAAAGATGCCTTATTCATATTTATGTATCCAGTGACATCCAATGTAATCTCTGTACATAGTAGGCATTTACCAAATATTTACTGTCTTTATGTAATTTTTCAACTTTGTTTATGGCAAATCCGATTATGAAATCTCACACAAGTGAAGAACTAGTGATATTTTGACTGTGATTCTCTGACATGACTGAGTAAAACTTGTGCATCATTTATTTTAGAAATTTTGTCTGTATTAATGTTTGTTTTTCTAAGCAATAAATTGATGTGTCATTCCATGGATAGCCAAAGTCACTTAATCAACTATATCGCAGTCAGGGTTTTATTTACAGACGTTTGGAACAACCTTGCAATTCCTTTGGAGTCATTCTCTGAACTACAGTGCTGGAATTAGTCCTCTGAGTGTGATTTGAGGGTATTGAAGGGCCTCACTTGCCCTAAAATATTTCCACTATAAAGATTACCTCCTCCTTGCCCCTATCCAGACCCACCAGTTTCCACCTCTGCAGTGATTCCTTCTTTAACAGAGGAAAAGGCGTTGCTCTCAGAAGGCGTCTACAGAATGCACACTGTTGCTAAGCAGTTGTGAAGGCTTGGTTAAAAACTGTGCTTTACTTGCACCCCTCTTAACCAGCTGAAAACATTCATGTATGTATGTATGTATGTATGCATGTACATTTGTAAGGTCATCTAACTCGCAGGCTGCTTATGACATAGTGAGTGTCCCCCTTCTACATGAATATCTATTGGATAAAATGATTTAATCGGTTTTCATGATTTGGAATAACAGGACTTTACCAAGGGACTGGCTTTCCTGATCTGAAAGTAAATGTCTTAACCTCCCGTGCCATGACATTTATTTTCCATAAATGGTGCTGGCTTTGCCTTAGCATTCTTTTAGTAGCAGACCATTGTCCTGTGAGAATGTTCTCTACTGTTTCACATTATCTCTTAATTATTGCCCTCTTTCCTACAGACAACGCTGTTAGGAATTTTCATGTAATTTTCCCCTCCATGCCTCCTGTGACTTGAACTGCCATGGGAGAGGATTTGGGTGTTAACCCCAGAAAGCCCAGAATAATGAATCTTGTAGACAGTTGGCTCAGTATCCAAGGAATCCTTTGAGAGGGGCTGAGATGCTGTGAGCAACGTCCAAGGCGAATGCTTGGGAACTAAAAAATTTGCATTGAAATCTCCAAGGGAAAGGCGAGGATGACAATGGAAATCTCCAAGCTAGTGGGGAGGAGGATGAAGATTTAGCTTTTCCCACATGCTAGTCTCCAGACCATCCATTTTATTTATTTATTTTGAAGAAAAGGTTTCATGCCTCCCACCGACAGAAATAGCTCTCACTATGTAAATCCCATCTCTGCTCTTTTGTTCTGTCTGTAACCAGCCAGATTAAGACAATGGCTGCAAAAAAACTGAGAACTCCCCTGATGCGCCTAATGGCTGTTTGTTAACTTCAAAGCTGACCATTTTAATGCTAGCCCTATTAAGCTAGCAATCCAAAATATAAGCACCCAGTTTGAATCATTAGCATTTAATTAGCCAACATTTTCTGTTTTTAATTTACAGTACAGGGTAAACTCTTCATTTATATACATGTATATATACAAACACACACTTTAACAAAGCACTTTAAGATACAAGTTTATAGTTCAGGCATAAATACTTCTTATATTTTTTATGAATCCAGGGGACCCTGAGTTAAGGCCACCATTTTCTGCAGAGTCACATGTATGTGACTATTAAAACCTATTAAAAAGAGCTCCCCAATCCTCATTGTGTTTGAACGTTAGCTAAAGGGATCCACGGTATTCTGTTGAATTTGCCATCAGTACCGATTGGCTGTAATTGTGATGTCTTGTAACTGGGAATATTGAGCTCTGATTACTTGCACTTCTGGCAATGAAAGAGTGGAGCTTTAAGTTTTTCCCCATTTCTTTGAAAATACAGGAAAAAAATTCCTGGTGATTTTTCAACATCATATAAAGGTCACCTGACAATAGCCCACTATAGATACTGATGTGTGACATTTAAACTGAATACAAAGAAAGCATGATAAGC
This sequence comes from Galeopterus variegatus, assembly GCF_000696425.1. Classification (NCBI taxonomy): domain Eukaryota; kingdom Metazoa; phylum Chordata; class Mammalia; order Dermoptera; family Cynocephalidae; genus Galeopterus; species Galeopterus variegatus. The sequence goes on along the minus strand of NW_007726618.1, from coordinate 393,312 downwards.
ATTGAAAGGAACCAGTTGCTTTCAAGATAATACTGTTTACCAAATCATTACTCTTTGAAAACAAAAAAATGTAACATTTCATTTTATTTCTCAGGTATTGCTTGAAAAATATACATATATAGTATCTTTGAGAATGTGAATAAAGAACAGAATGTCTACCACTAATATTTAATCCACCAATTCATAAATAGTATTATGAACATGTCGCCCGGACTGTGCAAACTAAAACCTGGGGAAACATTCTTTGGCTGATATATTCAGTTATTATGTTTTAGTGAAGAAAGTTGTGATGTTTATGTAACAGGAGCTGTGTGTACATGTTGCCCAAACTACCAGTTGAAAAAAAAAAAGTCATTTAGAAAATTGTTCTATTTTTGCTGTATTTCTAGGACATCAATAACCAGCTGGACTGATTTGATTTTCTCTTTGTGAAATGAAATTGTTTAACCAAATTTATGAAATCAAGCCCTGTTTTAGCATTATGTTGTCATAGTTGAATGTGAGTCTGGGTGAAGGGTTAATAGGATATGCCAGGCAGAAAGAACTCCCAGTGGAACCTTCCCCCACCCCAGCCCCCATGCATCCCATTATGGCTCAAAACATGCTGCTGAGACCAGGTAGGTTAGCAAGGTCTGAAAGTGAGAGAAGGGGGGGGCCCTAGTGGGCGGGAAGAAAGGGGAGGGGGAGCAGTAGAAGGAACATGGGTCCATTAGTTGGAATAAGGATTTACATTGTAGTTTTGGAGGTGGAATATGGAGGAGGCTCTTTGCTCTCTAAACCAGTGTTTCTCAGTGTTTGCTGCATGTTGTGATCACCTTTTAAACATCAAAATTCCTAGGCCATTTCTGAGACCAATTAAGCACTGTCTCTCAGGCATGGATCCAGGCCTCACTTATTTTCTCAGACTCTCCAGGTGGTTCCAATGTGTGGCTGAGTTTGAGAACCACTGCCGTAAATGCAGGGGCCTTACACAAGAGAACATTTAGCTTTTCAAGGTGCCTTGGTTTGAATGTAAATGTCCCTCCAAAAGTCATATGTTGGAACTTGAACCCCAAGGTGACAGTGTTAAGAGATGGGGCATTGTGGCAAGTGATTAAGTCATGAGTGCTTTGCCATCAGGGTTGGACTCGTACTCTTACGGAGAAGCTGAAGGAAGCACCCTAGTGCTTTTTGCCCATCCGTGTCTTCTGCCGTGTGAGGACACGGCCTTTGTCCCCTCTGCAGAATGCAGCAAGAAGCAAGAAGGCGCCATCTTGGAAGCACAGAGCAGGCCTCACCAGACACCAACTCTCTGGCACCTTGATCTTGAACTTTATAGCCTGCCGAACTGTGAAAAATAAATTTCTGTTATTTATAAATGACCTAGTCTGAGGTATATTGTTATAGCTGCACAAATGGACTAAGACACAAGGTATGGGAAAAGCAAAAGGAAGCTTAAATGCCACTTCCCATTTTCCAAGGACTTAATGGGGAAGAAAGTGAGGTTCAGTCCCTAAAACAGGGAATGAAGAAGATTGGTGTTCCCCTCTGCAGGTAAGGTAAGGGCTGACCGTATAGAAGTGGCGAGGGTGGAGTAGTTTGGGCAACTGCTTCACCAGGTCAGGAGAGGAGCAGTAATTCCGTGAGTGGGTCTAGCACACACCAGTTGTATGAGCAGCGCCTCAGGTTGTCCTGGGTTTACTTAGTCCCTCTTCCAACTAGATCTGTAGGGCCAGCTGAGTGTGGGCCTCAGTTCATTGGCCACATATGCTGGGAAATTGTTGCCTGAGCACAAGTAAACTCTAATCCTTTTGAAATATGAAGCTAAAAGCCAATCATACTTTTACCTTTTAAACATAGCATTGTCATCTAAATTGATATATTATAGTCAGTTTGCATTCTTGTCCATAGGTTTCAGCTAATTTAGGCAACAGCCTTGTGCCGAAGGAAAAATATCATGAGATAAAGGGGGTAAAGGGCCGAGCCCATGGCGCGCTCTGGAGAGTGCAGCGCTCCTGCCGCGGGTTCGGATCCTATATAGGGATGACTGGTGCGCTCACAGTGCTCACTGGCTGAGCGCGGTGCAGCCGGTCTCAAAAAGGACAAAAAAAAAAAAAAAAA
>NW_007726618.1:367079-391070 GCF_000696425.1 Galeopterus variegatus | reverse complement strand
AAAAAAAAAAAAAAAAAAAGAAAAGAAAAAAGAAAAAGGGGGTAAAGCCAGCACCCAAGCAAATGTCCCTGTCAGTTCTATAGAGAAAAAGAAAACTAGCATGTACCAAGTGCCTGCTTTCTGCTGCACACTCTGCTAAGCATTTTTCATATATTTTCACTTGCCTCTCACATGTAGCACTGTAAGAGTTTTGCCATTTTACAGATAAGGTCTTTCAGCTCAGAAATTAGACTAGGTGACAGGTCAGCTGGGCAAGTTTAAAGTTTATCAGATAATATTAAAACATAATTGATTTATAACTGGAAGGAGTAACTATGGGGCTTCTCTTTTACTCTCAGTATTATTCAACACAAAGATGCAAGAGGTATTTAATATTTTGGAAAACAGACTTAAGATGAAAAACAGACTTAAGTTAGTTGCAGCGATGGTCCAAGACCCAGAAAATGAAATTAATCATAGTTAAATATATTTGCCTACAAATATATTTTTTAAAAAATTACTATCTCACAGATAGGGGTAAGAGAAATCTGAAAATAGCAATTTGTATTAAAAAAAATGGTAATTCTAATGATACTGTTTGACTCCTTTCTCCAACATCATGGCTATCAAAGAAAATAATGGCATTTTAGGCAATTTTGAGATGTAACGCATGTTAAAATTGATCAGTACATGCAAAGAAAGCACTTTGCATAGTGACTAGCACAAAGTAAATGCAAATTGCCCGCTGTTGTTGTTATCATTATTATTGGGTCTGATATTATTAATGTAGGAAAGGAAAATACTTCTTTTCTTCACCCATTGCTAGGTTCATGGCTGAGGCCCCTATAACAAAAGGCAAATTAACAAGAGAAAATTATACACATTTATTTAATATAAGTTATATGTGACATGGGAGACTTCATAAGGAAATGAGGACCCAAAGAAACAGGCAAACTTGCCTATTTTTATGCTAATGTATGATGAGGTATGGACAGTCGTGGAGAAGTGTGATTAGAGGAGTAAAGGGTGATTAAATGATCAAAACGATCTGATGATAATACACTGGGGAGAACTCAGCAAGGCTTGTTTGTTCAGATTCTTCTCTGTGTCCTTGTGTCTTCAGACATAAGGATGTTCCTTTCTTCTGAGCATTGATAGGGAGGGCACCTCTCGAATGAGGGTGTAGGGAAGGGAAAAGTGGCTTCCCTACACCCTTCTAGGCTCTTTGGATGGGCTACAAATTAAGTTGATATAAGACAGACTAACAGGAGAAAAACCATGTTTAAGTACTCAACATAGGCATTGGAGTCCCACAAAATATAAGACTAAAGAAGGGTCTGATGATTGAGGCTTATGTAGAATCCCGAGCTACAAAAAGGGAATAGGGGCTTGGGCTTCTGCAGGGTGGTGGTGAGAAGTTACAGGAGGGCGAGGGGAGAAAATGTCGACTGAATAAAGATTGTCTTGTGAAGCAGATAAAAAGCCTCTCTGGTACTTAAAGTTGTGGGGGGAGCCTTCTTCCTGATACAGATACTTTTACTATGTAGACTTCTTTTATAGATGTAAATTTCTTTTACAAAAGGGCAGCTTTTCAGAGTTACTCCCATGTCTGCAGTTTCTCAAAATAACCAGCTCAAAATATGCCAAAGAAGTATATTTTGGGGAGGCATATTCTGGTGTCCTATAGTCGTATTTTTGGGGTGGTGTGTCCCGAGCTCCAACAGGGTCTTATGATCTGCTCCAGGGGAGAAGGGTGCAGGGATGGTGAGAGTGACCTTCTTGCTTCTGCCGTTCTATCAATGCTACAGTGCTGTACTTGGGGGCAGCGTGTCTTGGACCCCATCACTAACTAGGGTAATGATAACTCCTTGCATAGAATGAAAGACTCATGATCTGCTCCAACAAGCTCATTCTACAGATGAGGAACGTGAGGCCCACTGAGTGAACTTAACTGCCCAGAGCCCTCAGAAAGTACCAGACTCCTCCTCTCCCGATTTCTGCATCATGACACTGCTCCCATGTGCCAGACATTTACTACACTTTACATGGATGGTCTCATCTTATCCTAACGATAACCTAAGGACAAAGGACTTTCTCATTGCCACGCTACAGATAAGAAAACAGAGCTGCAGAGAGGTTAAGAAACTTGCACCAGTTCGTGTAGCTGGTAAATTGTGTTGCTGGGTTTCAAACCTGGGCTTTTAGACCCCAGTGGTGGTTCTTCCCCAGGGTTTTAAGACTAATTCAGGTCATCCTGAGTACTCAGATTCCAGAATTTTTTGTTCCGTTTTGTTAATTATGTACTCTAACTAGATATGGTTTCTATCTCATTTGTGTACATGTTTACTTTACTACTACTACTAATAATTAACATGATAATGGAAACATATTAATGTTCTAATTCAGTGAATGAGGCCCTAGTGGACTAAAGACTTAGCTTCCAAAGCTCTTAACATTCACAGATAAGTTTTTATCCAATAATACTGGGCCTAGTAGTATTAATAGTTACATTTCAGAGTCGAACAACAACAACAACAACAAAAAACCTTTATTTTTTTCTATTCAGAAATATAACTGTACACACACTCAAACACCCATGAACTTTTTATGATTAATACTGCTCCTATTTGCTCTTGTAGTGTCTGTTAGGGTTTCATAAGGATTCTGTTTTTAATTAATTTTTAATTTCCTAATGAAGTGAGGCTCTTGGGAACCCTGAGCCTTTCCTTATCTTACTTAATCCCCTTTCTTCCTGTAAATATTTGCCGTGTGGCTCCCATGTCTCAGGCACTGCTGTCGGCATGCAGTGTGCAGCTGTAAACAGAAGGCAATCATCTATGTCCTACAGAGCACAATCCCCCTCTGGCCTGCTCCCATTTTAAACACTTGCTACTCTCAGACTACAATTAGTGGTAAAAATCCTAGTTCTTGGCTATAGTATTTTCTACTAGTGGACATGCCTGTGTAATGTACCTATTCTAATTATTTACAGATACCTTGGTCTCTTCTGATTTAAAACTGTTTCATTAAATTAAAATTGGTTGCATTTGGAAATACTCCAACTTTGGAGAATTTAAGCTCATGCAGTTCTGGCTTCTTCCCTTCATCCTTTACCGGGACACTTCTAGCTTCCCAAATAGTTACTTGTGTCCAATATACCTTTGGTGAACTGAAACTAAGACACTAGGGGTGAGAAAAGGGGCAAGAAATTCTGGATTTACGGAATGTAGAATTAAATGGAATTAAAATCCTCATCATGGTGTTGTATATTTTCTTCAAACTTTGTGTCATTTTGTTGCCAAACCTTCCTAATAGTGTCTGTTCTGTATTATGTAGTTGTGCAAAAATCCATGCATGAAATGCCACTAGGAGACTTGATACTCAGAATGATTACAGAGGAAGGGAGGTCCCCAACTTCTTCAACAGATAGGAGTCCTGAATATAACAAACTATGTCTATGCTGACAAAATTTAAATTTCTTTTTTTTTTTAAAAAAAAAAGATGACTGGTAAGGGGATCTCAACCCTTGGCTTGGTGTTGTCAGCACCACGCTCAGCCATTGAGCGAACCGGCCATCCCTATATAGGATCCGAACCCGCGGCCTTGGTGTTATCAGCACCGCACTCTACCGAGTGAGCCACGGGCCGGCCCCAAAATTTAAATTTCTAAATCTAATAACATAATAGGAATTTTACTGTGTAATAAAATAAATATACTTATACTTCTCTTTTTAAATCCCTGATGCAACATCTTCTATATGATGTGGGTCTGATTTGAGAGCAGCCCTTTTCACAGTTCATGCCACCGAAGCTGTAAGAAAAGTCTGGAGCCGCAGCAGACTGGGTTTTTATTGGTGTAGTAGAGATAAGGGGAAATCTATTTTTTTTTTTTTAAAAAAAGATGACCGGTAAGGGGATCTTAACCCTTGACTTGGTGTTGTCAGCACCACGCCCAGCCAGTGAGCGAACCGGCCATCCCTATATGGGATCCGAACCCGGGGCCTTGGTGTTATCAGCACCGCACTCTACCGAGTGAGCCACGGGCCGGCCCAGGGGTAATCTATTTTTAAGTAATTGCTGTTTGCATTTTTTTTTTTTTCATTTTTCCTCCTTATGCAACCTTTTAGCTTTAAGACGTGGCTATGGGATAGCAGTGGTAAAAGGGTGCTTGGCCGTGTGAGGGACCCTCTGAGAGATGCACCTCACAATTGTTCTACTGAGGGGCAAGGAAGCTGGAGTACTTACCCATTGACTGGGGTCCCTCACTGGCTGAGTGTTGCCCCAAGAGCATGAACTGTGACCTACCCTGCTTGCTCCTTAGCTGCAGGCAGAGATGAGGGCAGCCGTCAGCATGTGTGGGAGCTCTCTAAAGATGACCTCCTAGTAGGCAAGAGCATGTGGACAGGGCACCAATAGCCAATCAGTCAAATCAGTTATTCAGTAATGAATACTGATTAGTGATTTCTATGTACATTTAGGTACTATATTAGTATACTAGGGCCACCATAACAAAATATGACAGACTGAGGGCTTAAACAACAGAAATATTTTCTTACAGTTCTAGAAGCTGGAAGTCCAAGATCAGGGTGTCACCAGGGTTGGTTTCTCCTAATGCCTCTCTCCTTGGCTTGTCTTCTCCCTGTGTCTTCACATAGTCTTCTCTGTGTGTGTGTGTGTCTGTGTCTAATCTCTTCTTATAAGGACACCAATCAGATTGGATTAGGGCAAACCCTATAGGCCTCATTTTATCTTAATTACCTCTTCAAAGGCCATATATCCAAATACACCTGCATTCTGAGAGATTGGGGGTTAAGACTTCAACATACAAATCTTTGGGGAACACAATTCAGTCCATAACAGCTACTATAGGATGCATAAGGGAAATAAAAGATTATTTATCCAAATCTTAAAATAGTTTAGGTAATGTGGGTCACTACAGATGGTACTTCAAAAAGTTTGTGGAAAAATAAACTTTTTTTATTTTTGAATTTTTAACCATGAGCTTTTGAAGACCCTTCATATGTGAAGCTCTACTAACATTTCTCATATGTGCCAAAAATTGTAGAAAATTTGTTATATTTGTAATGTTATTTAATTTTTACAATAATACTTTTAAGAGAGATTTTATTACCCCATTTTAAAGGCAAACATACTGAGTTTAAGAATATTTGTCTTGCCCAAAGCCACATAGCTAATACATAATGCAGTGGTTCTCAAACTTTAAGGTGTATTTGAGTGACCAGAAGACTTGTTCAGGCACACATGGCTGGGGCCCATTCCCAGGTTTTCTGATATACTAATATGGGGTAGAACCTAAAAATATTCCCAGATGATTCTAGTGTAGCTGGTCCAGAGACCAAATTTAAGCATGGTTGAAAGGCCTTTGTCATGGAATGAACAGAGGCATTTGAAAGCAGGTACTTAGTCAAATATGCCAACTTACCTCAGGTTTCTGCATGCCATAAAAATGATTTGAACTCATTCCTACATTTGGGTTTAGGTATTTTAGTAGATGTTGCCGAAGGGGTAAATCCTAACTGATTTGAGCCAATCATGATTATACCAATCCTGTTGCCTGTGATTGACTTAGAAACAGGCATGTGACATAATCCTAAACAATATGTGAAAGAAGTTGTGCTGGCAGACTTTTGGGAAACGTTTTCAGGCTTTCAAAACTACACATTTAGGAAGAAATATTGTCACGTCTAGATCTGATGTCTGTAATTGTGGCATGAATTTTGTGCCCAAGAGAGAGCTATTCTGAGGGCAAAGCTGATGAATTGAAAACAGGCAGAAAGATGAATTCTTGATGATGTCATAGAGCCACTAAATTAAACAACCCTGGAACTGTCTACATCTGGATTTCTTGGTATGTGAGAAAATAAACTTTCTCACTATTTAAGACAGCCAATTTAGGTACTTGCATCTGAAGGCATCCTAAGTGATAGAAGTATAAACAGGTATGTCTGAAAAAACTGGAGCCTTAGTAAAAGCCAGACTGATGAGCCCCTTGGGGAAAATCATGAGGGAGGATGAAGTTTAGTATCACAAGCAGGTCAAGCTTAGATGCAAGCTGTGGCTGCTGGAAGAAGTGGTGTTTTCCAGTAGAGTGTGAGTCTAGGTTTAATGCCCTCCTTCCCGGTTCCTCCCCACCACTGACATAGCTTCCCCTGACATATCTCTGTACTCTGATAAATAGAAACATAGAATAATGTAATGCAATCTAATATAACTTAACATAATATAATAGCATGATAATATAATATAAGGCAGTATTATAATATTACAATATAACATTATTTTAATATGCTAATAAAATACTATAATATGATATTTCACAGGAGGTCCAAATGTTCCTGCTATGTAGAAAGTTAATTGATCAAAGAGTTAACTGCTATGTGACCAATTTGCCATGGATAGCATATTGTGTTAATTATTTATTACTGTAGAACATATTACCACCAAATTTAATGGCTTAAAATAGCAACCATTTATTGTGCTCATGACTCTGTGGGTCAGCAATTTAGGTTGGCTCCAGCTGGGTGGTTCTGATATTGGCTGGGTTGCTTCATGCATCTGTGGGAGCTGCAGGCCAATCGGGCGGTCCTGCTTCTGAAAACGGTCTGGCTGTCACCTGTGGTGACCTGGGTCCATCTGGTCTTTTACTCTCCAGCAGGCTAGCTGGGCTTTTTCTTGTGGTGGTTGTCGAAGTCTGAGAGGCCAAACTAGGTAAGGCACATGTCACTTCTGCTACATTCTATTTGCCAAAGCAAATTGCAAGGCCAGCCCAGATTCAAGGGTGGGGAAATTGACTCCATGTCTTGATAAAAATGTCATGGATACAGAAAACAAGGAGTGAGGAGTTGGAAATATTTTTGCAAGCAATCCACCACAGTGGTCAACTGAGCAGAGAGCCATCTAAAGTACCAGGCAATGAGCAGAGGGGCTGCAGAGGTGTGGGCAACAGCTCTGATCGTACAACAGGCAAACCGATTGCTTGGCCATGGACCACATTGAGCTTTGACATTCTGAAGGACTGGAACAGCCTGGGCAAGGACAGCCGTGCCTGGTAGTACAGCATTCCTATGGGAATGTCAGGCAACTGGGGCTGCAGTGAGGCATCTTGTCAGGTAGTCTGGAGAAGAGCAAGAACCCAAGTGAACTCTTTTTTGAGTATGTATGCAACACTTCTGATGATTTCCAGAAATAACAGGAGAAGACTGTGCCAAGGTTTGTGTGGTGGAGTTGAGGCTGGATTGGGGTGGCTGGGGGCCATGGTGATTTTGGTATCAATGTGTTGCTTTTATAATTGTCACTTATCTTGGCAAGACACAGTGGTTATTCATAGACTGGTACAAGTAACATGCTTCTAATGCTAACTTCCAGTCCTTCTTCAGATGAAGTAATTACACAAGCATCCAAGGCTGGTATCTCTGTCTAGGACCTGCCTGGACTCTCCTTTTTCATCATCCTGGATCCAGGGTGTTACCCTCTTCAGGAATCTCTGCTTTTCTACATCCACAACATTTGCACTGAAACAGCCGTCTCCTGGCATCAGACTCTGTACTGACTGTGTAGATTTCTCAGACTCTTTAGCCTGAAGATGCTGAAATTCAGCTTTAGAGTTGACATGTGATAGTTTCAGTGATTCCTATTCTTATTAGATGATGCATAGGTTTGTGGAACCCTGGACCTGAAGGAGCTGGACTCTCCTATAATATATCCTCCCTAGGACTGTACTTCTAAAGGAGATTGGTGTCACTGCACTCTGGTCCCTGTCGCAATTTTCCTGTATGTGTGTCAGTTGTGGGAAGGGTTGTGGAGTTCATCTTATTCACTGGTACCTACAGTGCATCTTTCAAGTTTATAGGCTTTGAATGCCTCCTTCACTGTGGAGAATCACTGACGTTCCATGTTATTTTGTCAAACATTATTCCATTTTCTCTTTCATTCTCTGTACCCCTTCTCCAGTCTGTGTAACTATCTATTGCCCAGTTGGGGTTACACTTATAATTTGGCAAGGGTAACTGCTATGATCTGAATCTTTGTTCTCTCCAAAGCTCATTGTATTAGTCCATTTTGTGTTGCTATAATAGAATTACCTGAGACTGGGCAATTTATAAAGAAGAGAAGTTTTTTAGGCTTACGATTCTGGGATAGCTGTATCTGGCACGGCCTCAGGCTGCTTCTACTCATTATGGAAAGTGGCAGGCAGCCGGCGGGTAAAAGCAGATCACATGGCAAGAGGAAGCAAGAGAGAGAGAGAGAGAGAGAGAGAGAGGAGAGAGAGAGAGAAGGTGCCAGGGTCTTTTTAAGCAATGAGCTCTCGTGGGAACTAATAGAGCGAGAACTCACTCATTAATCCCCTCTCCCCCAGGGAGAGCATTAATCCATTCATGAGGGATCCGCCCCCATGACTCAATCAGTTTCCAACACTGCCACATTGGAGATCAAATTTCCACGTGAGTTTTGGAGGGGACAACACATCCAAACCCCATCATTCCACCCCTGGGCCCCCAAAACTCATGTCACTCTCACATACAAAATACAATCATTCTATCCCAACAGTCCCAAAAGTCTTAGCTTGCTCCAGCACCAACTTAAAAGTCCAAAGTCCAAAGTCTCATCTGAGACCAAAAGCAAAAGTCCTTCTGGCTGTGAACCTGAAAAACAAAACCAAATTTATCTACTGCCAAGCTACAATGCTGGAACAGACATTGGGTACACATTCCCATTCCAAAAGGGAGGAATAGGACAGAAGAAAGGAAAAACAGGTCCCAAACAAGTTCAAAACCCAGAAGGGCAGACATTAAATCTCAAGGCTGGAGAATCAGGAACCTTGATTCCATGTTTGACTGCGTCTGCACACTGGTGTGGGGGTTGGGTCCCCAAGTCCTTGGGCAGCTCCACTCCTATGGCTTTCCTGGTTGCAGGCCACACTTCACGTCTCCCAGGCTGGTGTTCCACTCTGGTAGCTCCACAGGTCTGGGGTCTCCATGGTGGTCCCGCTCTCATAGCTCCATTAGGCATGGCACTGTTGGGGTTTCTCTGCTGCAACTCTGACCACACTCCTCAGTACCAATATTTTCTGTATTAGTCTGTTTTGTGTTGCTATAACAGAATTACTTGAGACTGGGCAATTTATAAAGAAGAGAGGTTTATTAGGCTTATGATTCTGGGACAGCTGCATCTGGTGTGGGCCTCAGGCTGCTTCTACTCATGGCGGAAAGTGGCAGGCAGCCGGCGGGTACAGCAGATCACATGACGAGAGGAAGCAAGAGAGAGAGAGAGAGAGAGAGAGAGAGAGAGAGAGAGAGAGAGAAAGAGGGGAGAAGGTGCCAGGTTCGAGTGAGAACTCACTCACTACCCCTCCTCCCCCAGGGAGAGCATTAATCCATTCATGACTCAATCAGTTTCCAACACTGCCACATTGGAGGTCAAGTTTCCACATGAGTTTTGGAGGGGACAACACATCCAAACCCCATCACTCATGTGGAAGCTTGATTCCCAAGGTGGCAGTGCTGAATGGTGGGGCCTTTGGGAGGTAATTGGATCATGAGGTTTATGCCCTTATGAATGGGTTAATCCATTCTTGGATTAATGGCTTCATGGATGAGTGTGTAATCATGGGAGTGGCACTGGTAGCTATATAAGAAGAGCAAGTGAGCATTTTAACATACTTAGTCCATTCCCCGTGTGATATCCTGCACCATCTTGGGACTCTGCAGAGAGTCTCCACCAATAGGAAGGCCCTCTCCAGATGTGTCCCTTCAATCTTGGACTTCCCAGGCTCCAAAACTGTAAGAAATAAATTCTCTTTCTTTGTAAGTTACGCAATTTCAGATATTCTGTTGTAAGCGACAGAAAACAGGCAAATACAGTAACTAATATATGTGAACTAATTAAATATTGAGCTTTGTCTTATTGATGGAAAACAGGAAAGGGAGCTATCAAGAGGAGTTCAACCTAGTTGTAGAGACTAATATAGGAGCAGTGTGTGGAAAAATTGAGGATGGGGAAGGAGGTCAGGGAGAACACCATGCACGAATCCTCAGCTTATAGAGACTGATGAGAATAATGTACTTTGAATACAGTTTTAAATGTATTAAACATGTACAAGTATTAAACGTCAATTGTATTCTAAAACTGCATGTTTCTTATTCCATTTCTACAGAAAAGGTGATTCACAACTCATGCAAAAAAATTAATAGATATGAAAAATTATTAATGCTTATTTGTAAAATTTTTTCTCCATTGTGCTAAAAGGTTCTTTGTATAATAGTTTTTCAAATAGTAAATCATTTACTATGCATTCAATAAATATTCCTCACTTGTTTAAACTGATGTAGTCTGTTATGTTTTTGATGGGATAAGTTTTGAGAGAGATGGCTTTTAGGGACAACCTTCAATCAGCAGAGGCCCCCTTGTCCTACCTTTAGATTTGGTGTTGAATGAAATCCTGTTTCAGGAGTGCTAGGAATATGTTATTTATAAGAATAGATTATTATCTGTGAGCACTATATGGTGAAAATTCACTTGTGTTAATTAGAATGTGTATTTAGATAGCTGGATGGATGGGTAGGTAGATGATACACAGATAGATACGAGTTAATCCTTGAAACCCCCTGGGATGGTGGCATAAGAGGTTCCACTAAGAATGAATAACTTCCCTTGGGTGCTGAGATAGTGGCTGGAGAAAATTGCCTGTGTTTCTAAGTAAGGTCCATCTATCAAGACAGGTTGCCCAAAGTATGATAAATATGAGTGGGGTAGCCCCACAGGGACATGGAAAAGATAGGGTTCCACTCCAGGAAGAAGTTTTAAGAGCTGGGATCAAGAAGTTTGACTATTGGTCTCATTTCTTTTTTTTTTTTTCCTTTTTGTCTTTTTCCGTGTCCGGCAACGGATCGCAACCCTCAGTGTTGTGCCCACACCTCGCTCATCCAGTGAGCGGGAACCGGTCTGTATGTGGGATCCGAACCCTCGGCGGGAGCACCACCGCACTCCCAAGCGGCGCACTGTAGCAGTGCGCCACTGGGCCGGCCCATCTCATTTCATATGGTATCAGGACATTCAATTGTTGGCTGAAGTTTGGAGGCAAGCAAAGGAGAACCATTTCCACTAGGAAGCATATTCATGAGGTCCCCTAGTCTGCCTGTGACCCCAGCTTTCCTGCTCATCCAGATCCCCTTCTCATTGCCTGTCCTTTTCTTCCTGTATCATTTTGCCCTCTGGTAAACTGGGGGTAGATGGAGGAAGGGATAACCATAAATACCATTTTAAAAAGTGAGAAATCTCTACCTTTCTCTTGGTCCTTTCCCAAAACACAAACAAACAGAAAACTTGAGAATTGTTTGTTAGGGAGAAAGTTAAGGAACTTAAATCTGTATTTTAAAATTTAAATCAATACTAAAAATATCACATAAAATTTATGAAAACTTTGTAAGGCATAGTATACGATAGAATTTTCTCTGTAATAACACTTCCACTTGTCTTTATCTGTTCCTGTTTTTCTAAACTTATCTATATTTTAACAACTTAGTCTCTAATTTTTGATCTCAATGTTGAGATCATTCTTGTTCATAGAAGGGTACATTTCTTATGCCTTGATATAGACCCTTTCAATTTTTCTATTAATAAATTGGCATTTATTTTCTCTGAATATGTTGGTTTTAAATATTTCACTTATTTAAAGACTGAAAAAGATTTGTTGTATTCTGCAGAGGTTTATATTTGCTATGAAGTATTACTATAGGAAAAGTTACCTACTTTAAACTTCAGGAAGTTTTATACACACCTTTTGTGTTTTCTTCAGTTTCATTTGCTGTCTGTCTCAAGATGGATCACAGAGTGTTAGCCATTGTTCTGGTACATTTTGCAACTCCATCGCTCTCCTCAAAGAAATAACTCAGATTGGATTGCATCCTAAGGTATTAAATTATGAATGGTTTCTGAGGGTTCATACTTCCTCTTTTTCTTATTATCTTTGACACAAGTCCCCTGTAACTTAATAAATGTAGTTTGAGATAGTAATAGAAATTGTAGGTTCACAATCCCTTAATTGCCTTCCAAAATCCACTGTGTGCTGAAAACTGACAAATTTTTCAGAACTAATTTGGTAGTATCCTGACCTACGCTGAACACATTCAGAGTAACATGATAACATCAAACCTGAAATGACATGAAGCTATTTATAATCTTCTTTTTCATTCTACTGAGTGTAAATATTTATATGTTTTACTGAAGAAATATTAAGATGTTTGCATATGGGGTGCTATTCCAGATGCTACTGGGAGTTATCTATAATATAAAAATATATATCATATAAAATATACATCTCTGTACTTTCTAAAATCTGATGAATTTTTACTTCCAAAACACATTTATTCCTAAGTGTCAAAGCAGAATTCTCAAAAAAGTAAAAAATATGACTATCATACAAATGTATAATGGGTATGTATAAACAATTTTATTCAACTCATTAATTGATGAAGAAACCAATAAGATGGCAAAACTGGTTCAAAGGAGAATTTGGGAAATAAAGATTTCTATAGTCAGGCAATCAAAGGAAGGTTGAAATAAATTTGTGTGAATAGCTTTTAATGAAATGGTTAAGTAAGAAAACGTGGTTATCTTTTCTACCCAAGAGGAACGTACATTATGTAATTTCACAGTATCTAAACTCTAATTAAAAATATTAAATAACAAAGTCAAATATGAGTGCATTCTCCTAGATATTTATGCAATCCATAGTTAACCAATGACACTCAAAGGACATGCAATTATCTTTAAGCTTATTTCCAAGATTTAAGTAATTTTTCTTAAGTGCTCCCCCCACCACTATGACCATAAATAATCTCCAAAGTTTATTCTTAATAACAAAAAAAAGGCTAGCCTCATTTAATTTTGGCCTGATTATTTACGTAGATGTGGCAAGAAGAGTAAGTTAACAGATATAAGCTTATTCATGCATACAGTATTTTGCATACTAATATGAAAACTATTGGCTCTCAGTTGGTTGAACTATTAATTTGTACAATTATACTGTAGTAAGAAGGAGGACAGATTCTCAGTGAAATATGCAAATAACCATATTTTGATTAGAAGTAAGGAGACTCTGGGAATTATGGGGAAATTAAGAATAAGACATCATTTATCAAGTGTTTCATTTCAGTTGGCAGAAGCATAGTCTACTAAATTGAGAGTTAGAGATAATTTTTTTCTAAAAGGGCTTTCTCAGTCACTGATTAGGTAATAGAATATTAGAAATAATATTACATATATTCCCAAATAACTACAATTAAATTTCTTTCATTGGTTCATTTAGTTTGATGTAATTAATTTTTGTTTTACTTTCATGAAATCATCTGCTTCTGGAGTAAGAAGAATTTTGACATCCTGTTACTGATTTCAGGAAGTTAGTTGTCTAAGTGATGTCATGTTTGAGCTCCAAAGCCTGACTGTGAGTCTTTGCCTTGAAATTTGTGGTGGAGACCTTTCCATGAGTTGCTGAGACTATCCTGTGTTGGAGGTACAAATTCAAGCCTATAGCTTATAGTAGTCTTCAGGCAAGCATCAGGGTAGGGTTGAAACCTGTTTGATAGAGACTAAATGCTGTGATTTATTTATCACAGTAACCAGTAGCATAAAATGCAGGAGTGTGAAATTCTCTGTGGCAGTAAAAAATGTAAATCTTTCATATGTGGCCAGTGTTTCTCTGAAGGGTAAAAATACATGAGGGACATTGGGGATATTAACAGATTCCCAGGGCCTTTTTATCTATTCTATAAAACAATGGCTTTCAAGCTTTATCAGCCTCCAGCATCACTTGGAAGGCTTATTAAAACACAGATTGCTGGGCTCCATCCCCATCATTTCTTATTCAATATGTCTGGGGTGGGGCTCTAGAATTCACATTTCTAACAAGGTCCCAGGGATGACTTCTGAGGACCCATTTTGAGAAACAAAATATGAAGAGTGTAATCTCTGAAACAATTTTATTAATAACACATAACCTGTATACCTTTATTTTTTGATTTGACAGCTTACAATAATGCTCTTACAATGACTCGAGCTAAATGAGAAATATGGAGCATACCAAACAAATGCTATCATACTAGCGTCCCTCTTTTTGTAAGACAAAAGAAGACATCTTTGTGATTATCCAGGGGCCGAATGCAAAAATGTCAAAGTTAGTTTCAGATGAGAAAAAAAGTATCTTAAAAATTTGTGCTTTTCCAAATTTGGGTTCTGATCTTGAGAAAGTAAAATCAAGAGTTAGAAGAGATTTCCCAGCTGATTAAGATAAGATCCATGTATTCATGAGATACAACCCTTGGCTACCTATGTAATCAAGGTAACAATACAATATTTTTAAATGAAATAGCAGAAGGTAACATGACTGTAGGGTATTGGGGTGGGAATGGAAACAAGCTGCCCAGATTCTGTTCATGGAAGGACTTGTTGCCCAGCTGTCAGCAGGCAGCTTTGAGCTGTCAGCTCCCTTTGTGATTTGCTCACCTGCAGACAGCTGCCTGTCTAAGCACACTTCTTTCCCAAGGTGGCCCATACCCAATGACTAATCAAATCCTGGGCATAAAGGTCTGGTCATTTTGGTCCAATGCTGAACACTGATGAGCCATGTGTGTTCCAGAGCTTCCTACGAGCTTGGCCAAGGTATGTGTGGGGAGCCTGCCATGCTGTTCGATGTCTGCCAACACCCTGCCCTGCTTCTGTCCTCACTTCCCTTCTACAGATGTTGATCTCTGCATGCCAAACTGTCTCAACATCTGATTCTGCAGAATCCATCCTCTGACCTGAGCATTTTCACAAGGGAGCAAACCTTTATTCCTTTTTTAAAAAAAAATATAATCAAGGACATGATATAGGAACACAAATCACAGAAAATTACCCTGGTGAGTACAGAATTCTATTTGGACAGAGGTAAAGAATAAACCTTTACGGGCTGGCCCGGTGGCGCACTGGATAATTGCGCCGCTTGGGAAGCACGGTGGCGCTCCCGCCCGAGGGTTCGGATCCCACGTACAGACATCTGCTTCTGGAGTAAGAAGAATTTTGACATCCTGTTACTGATTTCAGGAAGTTAGTTGTCTAAGTGATGTCATGTTTGAGCTCCAAAGCCTGACTGTGAGTCTTTGCCTTGAAATTTGTGGTGGAGACCTTTCCATGAGTTGCTGAGACTATCCTGTGTTGGAGGTACAAATTCAAGCCTATAGCTTATAGTAGTCTTCAGGCAAGCATCAGGGTAGGGTTGAAACCTGTTTGATAGAGACTAAATGCTGTGATTTATTTATCACAGTAACCAGTAGCATAAAATGCAGGAGTGTGAAATTCTCTGTGGCAGTAAAAAATGTAAATCTTTCATATGTGGCCAGTGTTTCTCTGAAGGGTAAAAATACATGAGGGACATTGGGGATATTAACAGATTCCCAGGGCCTTTTTATCTATTCTATAAAACAATGGCTTTCAAGCTTTATCAGCCTCCAGCATCACTTGGAAGGCTTATTAAAACACAGATTGCTAAACATTTCAAGATCAGTTGTCATTTTAACACAGAGAAAGCCAAGTTCTACTTTGCATTAATGCAATATTTGGCAGTATAGGGTTCTCAAGCACCTTTGCAAATTAACTTATGAATCAGCCCATCAACACTGAGCAAATATTGTCAAAATTTTAATATATTGATTGCTTTTTTTCAGACTCAGCTATTATAAACTGAGGTTAATAAAGTTCAATTCCCTCAAAATGTCTACAACTTGCTATACAAGCTATTTTGCTCCTTACTATGTTCTTTCATATTCTGGAATAAGCTGACACTTTTCTTAAGGTGAAAATTGTTCTTTTCCTGGAGAAACAAAAACACACTCCATTACTTTGCATACACAGTGCTATTTCTATGATGCACATGCTTTTTCTATAATCTCAATTACCCATACTAAATAGAACATTTGCCAAATAAACTAACTTCTATTGTGCTGAGAGGTAAGTCATTGATAATTGCCTATCACACAATGGTTTATTAAACAAACCAGCAAAACTCAGTCCCTATAGCCACACCCATCCGTTTCATACATTATTAAAATGTCAAGAAGAAGCATATTCAATAATGTAATCTAAAATTATAGTTACTCTATAATTTAATAAAAAGCAAAGGTCCATATATTAAACCTGTATTTGGGTTTCAGTGTTCTGTTTTACTTTGAAATTATCTAGGTATCTTAAGATTATCCAAAGTTTTTTTTAGTTAGCTAAGGATCTTGGAAATTATGTTTACACTGAAATACCACAGAAAATAATTACTGTTTATGTCAAAATGCTTATCAGAATTATAATTAATTTTAGTTGAGCACAATTTTACATTTTTTAGTCTTTTTTTTTTTTTTTTTGTCTTTTTGTGACCGGTAAGGGGATCGCAACCCTTGGTGTGGTGTCGCCTGTACCGCACTCAGCCAGTGAGTGCACCGGCCACTCCTACATAGGATCTGAACCCGCAGCGGGAGCGTCGCTGTGCTCCCAGCGCCGCACTCTCCCGAGTGCGCCACAGGGTCAGCCCTACATTTTTTTTTTTTTTTTTTTGTCATTTTTCCGTGTCCGGCAACGGATCGCAACCCTCAGTGTTGCCCCCGTACCGGACCGGGGACCGGCAACGGGATTGCAAACCTCGGTGTTGCTCCCGCGCCTCGCTCAGCCAGTGAGCGGGAGCCGGTCTGTATGTGGGATCCGAACCCTCGGACGGGAGCGCCAGCCGCGCTTCCCAAGCGGCGCACTATCCAGTGCGCCACCGGGCCGGGCCCAGCCCTACATTTTTTAGTCTTAAAAATAATGTAGTAGTAGTATTAGCTTACTTGATCAATAAGCCAGTATAATAGGTTTTAAAAATTCATTAAAAAATCAGATATTTAAAAAATTAATACAATTAAGACACATTCTTATGTAATACTGAAATCTGATACAATCACAGGAAAGATACACAGATATTTTCATAGCCAAAATTATCAAACCAGTTGTATTTCTCCAATGGTTCATCTTGATTATGGGAACATGGATTCTTCTGTAAGAAGCAGTTTGGGATAGCAGTTTGTTTTGTCATAAGAACTATCACATTTAAAATTTAGGGGTTTTTATTTTCTGGAAGAATTTTATAGATGTTCCAGTTATGTAAGCATTTATTAATCTCAAAACAGAGTTCCTTTATTCTGAGGGGCTTTATCACCTAATTTGTTAATACCCTTCTGACAATGAGAAGTTAAGGCTTTTCCCAGTTTATAGGTACACAGACACACACTTCACTTATATAATTAATCTGAGCCACAGGTCAAGGTAAGCACAGAAACACAAAAACTCACCTATTTTTTTATCTCAAAGAACTGCTTTCCTTTTAAAATTAATGTGTTCAAAAGATTTTTTTTAATTGATTTGAGCACATAAAGAGACAAACAGAAGAAAATTCTCTTTGGTGTCTCCCCTGACAGAGGGCAGGTGTCCATCACCTTGATTCAGATAGCCATGAAACCAGATCCCACCTCTGCCCCCAGTGGGGAGTAAAGTACTGACTGTGCACAGACTAGAATCAGGACTGATTGTGTCCAAGAACCAGAAACAAAACACAAACACAGGCAGGAAGCTAAAAAGAGAAAGAGATAGCAAAAGAGTATACTGCTGCTTGAGATCTACTCAGGGAGCCAATAAAATATGTGCCTGGGTTTATACAATGCAAAAAATTGTACTTTTTGGCCAACATAGTTTAACTGGCTGTGGCAGGTCAGTACATTTGAGCATCTCAGTGAAACCTCCCAAACTGTCAAAGCACAATTCTCAAAAAATTCAAAATGTGACTCATACAAACATAAAGTGAACACATGTCAACGTTTTTTATTCAACCCATTGCTTAATAAAAGAACCAGTGAGATGATAAAATGGGTTCAAAGGAGAGTTTGAGAAATGAAGATATAAATGTAGTCAGTCAGATAAGAGAATACTGAAATAAATTTGCTCATAGATGCAAACTTGGTTAATGTCTTATAGGACAACACAACTCTAACTTTGGGGATTATTTTTCCTATGGATAGATAGAAGTTTACATGTAACTTCACAATGTCTGGGCTGTCATTAAAGATTAAATAGCAGGTACTTTCCCTTATTAATTAAATATTTCTTGAGTGAACCTGTTAAACAATAGTACTGTAATTACATGCAGTTGTCCTCTTGCTAAATTTCTAATTGGTAACTTTAATTAAAAAACTTTCTGATAAGAAACCATAGATCTGTATTTTCTTTGGCAACTTTGACTGTATTATTATTCAATTAATTTACATAATACTTTAATGGTTTTCGAATGAATTTTTGAAATTTTATTTTTTCCCACCATGATGCCTGGTCATAGAAATAAAATAAGCTCAAATTGCCAGTAACACTAGTTGATCCATTCAGCACTTAAAACCATTCAAGTTTCCAACAGGGTATCTCCCTAAAGTGGGTCCATGGAACAACTGCATTGAAATGACCTGGGATACTTGCTAAAAATGCAGATTGCTGGCAAGATCACAGACTTACTGAATTAAAACCTCTAGGGATATGGCCTAGGAATCTGAATTTTGTAAATTATTCTAAATGATTCTTATGCATACTAAAGCTTAAATCTCTCTAGGAGAAGGAAAAGATAACTGCCTAAGATAAGTTAATACCAAGAAAGGCTCGGGAAAAACAGACCTAAGTCATCGGCCTCCAGAGAGCAAGCCACTGTTTGAGCAAAAAAGGTTGACAGACTATTGTTGACAGACTATTCCAGGGTTAAAATCCTATGTGTACTTATGGGAACTCATATTTCACTAAGGTATTGGTGCTACTGAACACTATTTACATAATTTTAAGTGTGATATTGAAAACTTTTGTTGATTTGCAATCTTTAATTTAACCTTCATGTAAAGTTAATAGTGATCTTTGCCATAGAACAAAACCCTGGCCTCAAAGTAGAGGGTTAATTTGTCACAAAATGTATCTGTGCTGGAAGAGACTGAGAGGAATTTTCTCTAAGGAAGTTACTGGCAGACTTCTCTTTACTTTACCTTCTGTTTTGTGTTTTTATAGAAAATTTCTAAAGCAGTACTATAATTGAATATGTTTGGGATTTTTATAAAAACAAGTTAATCATAGCCAGGCATTTAGTACTTTAAGAGGGTGATCATTTCTTATATGATCTATATCAAAAATACGTATTTGCTAAGCTTCTTTTTCATTAGTAGTTAAATACAGTGTTTAACAGAATGAACCATGACAATTCTCATCGGCTCTTGGTTTATCAGCAGTGCATGCACGTGTGATTTGGGGGAATGCAAAAAGGAGGTGGGTAAAGAGTGAAGGATATACATGGTAAAGGTTGAATAACTAGAATTATGAAGAGAAAAAAATCATAGTGACAAATCTAATTCCTTATCCCAAGTCAGTTTCTTCCTGGCCAAACCTTTAGGCAATCATATCAAGATGATTGCCAATAGTATTTTGAGTTATATTTGTTTTACTCCTTAAAACATTTATTTTCTTTGAAACAGACCTCAAAGTGTCTCAGATTCCTTCACTTTGTTTTAAACTTCCTTTATCAACAGAGAAAAAAAGAGGCTGGGGAATGAGTCTTCAGCAAGAATTGGAGTTTGGGGCAAGAAAAAATACAGGAGGTCTACAGTCTTTCCACTGAGCTATCAGAGTAGTCCTGAATTAACAGGAGCTGAATTGAATTGGTTTGGACCTGATTTTCCTGCTGGAGTTAGTCAGCGAAATGCTGGTAGCAGGAGTTCTAGAGGCTTAGAGGTTTCCCATTAGCCACTTATTAGCTATGCATCTGCTTATTGTCATGTGGGGTCCCCAAAGCTCACACAGTAACAGCAGAGCAGTTGCTGTTTCACAGATCCAGCAGCTTCATCAGAGCTCAGGGCCCCAGATACATGGATCTTGAGTGCAAGATTGAAAAAGCAGAAAAGGTATCAGAATTGTCAGAGATGCTCTTAGACCTGGGTAAGAGGAAGCCCATTTGGAAGTCCTTGCTTTAGAGGGCTTTACTCAGGCCCTCCTCTGGCTGAGCCCCTCCCCACAGAGGGTGAATCTGTCAGCAAAGGGATGTGTCCCCCAGGAGCCTCTCTTCCTCCCCACTTTAGACAGAGACTTTCTGTCCAGCTGTGGCCACCCCCTTTTTAAATTTCTTACTCATGGCCAACTAATACTTTTATAAAATACAAAACCTTGCACTTGGGTATGAAAGTTTCTAAATGCTTACTTCCACTTTCTGTACTTAACTGGATGTAGAATGGTAACAAACACTTCAAGGACATGGACAGGTTCAAAGCAATACATTGAATAGTACATTATAGACCATGCTCGGGTCCCCAGGATCCCCTGTCCAAAGGGACCTGAGGTTGCTTCTGGGACTTTTCCCTAAATCTATACTAAGGAGGGAGGGCACATCACCAGTGGCCAAGGGACAGCTGTGTGGGGTGGTGGATGGTGCTTGAACACATAGAATGGGGTGATCTCATACATGCTTGTCAGGCCCCTTGCACTATGAAACAGAACAGGGTTTGGAAGAGTGTTGCGGGGGACAGGGGGAGAAGGAGGCAGGGTGCCATGCTGTGAGCTGAGGGATTCTGAATTTGAACCTGACCTTCCAGTCATTATAAAGTATATTTATCAAGGCAAGAGTGTAGAGCATATTTTATTTAGCAGCTTGTTAGATTGATTTATTACTTTTAATACTGAGACATATGTTATGTGGACTTTCATTTGTATTACTGTCCAGGCCCCTACAAATGTTGAAGGCAAGCCTGGTTATGGTCCAGAAGTCTACTTTCCAGATAGCAAAGTCCTCTTCTATAAACTCAGATACTGTTAATAAATGTCATCATTTAAAAGTCTGTGGGAAAGCTTAATTTTTCTCTAGAGATTTTCTATTTTTGAGACCATGGGCTTTAGGACCAATAAATGTACATTAGAATCGGAGTTCCTCTACTTACAATGTATAAAAATGTGGGCAATTTACTCAATCTCCTGGATTCTTAGTTTATTCTTCTGTAAAATGGGCACGACAATTTACTGTCTATCACATAGGTTTGTGTTAAGATTAAACCAGGAATGTTTTTAAAGTGCCTGGCACGTAGTGAATGGTAAATAAATGGTAGCTGTCATGTTTATCAGTTCTTCACTGTTGGCAGTTCTGATTAGAATCTTATTTTTCAGATGTAATTTTAAAGTTAGCACAGGCTGGGGACATATTTGCCAACAAGTGGCATTTATTCCCAACAACTCTTCTCACCAAGACTGATGAAAATCTAGTTCTATATTGATTATGGCAACCAATCACAAGAAGAGATAGCCTTCTGTTTAAAAATTTACCAACTCCGGGAAATGGTAATGTAAATTTTTTGAGTTTAAGAGTCTTTTTTAACTTTTACTTGAATAAGATGCTCCTGATGAAAATCCTCTGCCCATTCTGGTGTTGACTGCCTTTGCCTAGCTTTTAAATTGAGATTAAATTTTAACCAACTCAAACTCTCAATTCTGTGTGTTTATGTTATCACAGAATGTTATATCAGGCATTATAAATAATTCCTAGGCAATATTTAGAATGGCTGCAAGCCACTTTTAGAATTGGCTAAGCATTATTTATAATACCCTGCTTACACATTTTGCCTGTCCTATGTTCATTATGTATTTTAAAAAATCTTTTAAAGCAGTGAGGATACCACTACTACCCAGAGTTTATTCCTGAGCCAAGTCAAGGATGGAAGACACTTTTCTCCTCCAAAGCCTAAGCCAACTACCTGCAGTTCCTTGAACTCACCACAGTCTAGTTTGCCTCCAGGTTAAGGCTCATGCCATGTCTTCTCTCGTGTCTTCTCTCCGGAGCCCCTTTCCTCTGTTCTCTTCCCATCTACCTTCCTCATCTCTTTGCTAATTCCTGCTGCTGCTCAGAGAGCCTTTCCTGACCTTGACAGTTGGGTTTAGGTGCCTCCTCCGATAAGCCCTTGTGCTTATCTTTGTTCTGTTCACTGCTCTGTCTTTACCATTGTGCTCAGAGCTCATCAAGGACAGAAACTATCTTTTTCTCTATCGTGTTCAGACAGGAATGATAGTAAAAATATTTAACAAGTGGTGGTAAATGTTAACAATCCTGGACAGCTGATGGAATCAGATTCTGAAGGCCCCCTACTGTGTTGGGGTATGAGGAGAAGTTGTGAAAGACTTTTAAATGAGTCAAAGGATTAGTAGGTGACTTCAATGGAACAATGGAACTTGGTGTTGAGCACTGTCTGATTCTACGGTGTTTGGGTTTTTCATTACCTTGAGCTCTCCTACAGCTCTGTAAAGAGAGAAGTTACCTTGTAGAAAATTGATAGTAATTAATTCTTGTCTATAGACATGCAAAAAATATTGTCTGATGGCTGTTCGGTTGACTTCCCACCCCTACTGTGGAAGAAACTGATGGTGTACCTATTGAGCGAATTAATTTCAACATTTCTGATGGGCTTATATATTTTGTCTGGTCTTTGAATTCTCCTTTGAACTGGTTGTAACACCTTTTCCAGTTCCTTCATTAACTGATTAATGAGTTAAAGAAAATCTTCGACACGTGTTCATTTTATGTCTGTATGAGTCATGATTTTACCTTTTTTCTTTTCTTGTAAGTTCTCAATATACATTGTAGTTGATTTTCATGTCCCTTTACCTGTTCCTCTTTCCCCCCTTTGTCTCTCCCCTCCCCGCACACTACATCATATCTGTTCACTTGTCTTAACAAGTTCAAGGAATTGTGATTGTTGTGTCTTCTCCCCCCCACACCTTTTGTTTGTATATTTATTTATTTATTTTTAGCTCCCACAAATAAATGAGAACATGTGGTATTTCTCTTTCTGTGCCTGAGTTGTTTCACTTTTTTTCTTTTAAAAAATTATCTTTAAATAGTTGTGCAAGTCTTCCACTGAGGTTACTTAAGGGAAAAAAAAAAACTAACAAAGAACAAAGCTTCCTTTTCTGTGATAGACTAGGGTTCTTTGTAGTTGTTATCTTTATGTTTACTTTAAAATGCTTTGTTGTCACTTTGATTAAATGGATAATCAAGTGTCATTTCACAGGCACTCATTTGAGGTCATATCTTAATCACATGTCTAAATTTCCTCTGACATCTTTTTTTTTTCACTTTTCCCTTCAAAAAAATCAAATTCTAAATATAGAAAAAAAAAAAAAACTTTCAGGATATCTTTTATACCTAAAACTGTCTTTGAGATTTCCTGGAAGATCTCTGGAAAATTACCATGATCAGTTCTTATAAAATGATGCTAGAAATAATTGGGTTTGTTTAATGAATTGCCAAGTCAGAAGACATACTCAGATTTCCTGAGGTTAAATTTGAATATACAAAATATATTAACATAAATAATTTTGAAATTGTGTGTTTTCATGGGAAATTCCTAGAGATTTGTCAGTGACCTCATTGTCCATAATATATTTGTATTGATCAGAATCCTGGTGGTGGTTTGCCTGATAATATTAGGCAAAAATAAATTATTTAAAATTCTTACTTGGTACAAAGTTACTTTTAAAATTTGGATCTAGCATCATCTGGCGAGTAGTTCTAAATTAGAGATGTATATCAGACTTACCCATAGAGTTTTATAAAAATATGGATGTCTAGGCCCTACTTCAGAGTCACTGATTTTTTTTATTTGATATTCTTGGCATACTCTTGATGTATTATGTATACATCTTAGAATTATGACATATTATATCTCAATATTTTTTCTCTATAAAATTATATTTGTGGGCCGGCCCGGTGGCGCACTGGATAGTGCGCCGCTTGGGAAGCGCGGTGGCGCTCCTGCTCGAGGGTTCGGATCCCACATACAGACCGGTTCCCGCTCACTGGCTGAGCGAGGCATGGGGGCGACGCTGAGGGTTGCAATCCCGTTGCCGGTCCCCGGCCCGGTGCGGGGGCAACACTGAGGGTTGC
>NW_007726618.1:342325-366931 GCF_000696425.1 Galeopterus variegatus | reverse complement strand
CGGAAAAAAAAAAAAAAAAAAAAAAAAAAAAAAAAAAAAAAAAAAAATTATATTTGTGCATTTATACATCAGATGTAACTTTTGAAAATAACTTAATCATTATCCTTAGAGATATTTTATCTAAAAATATATTTTTGAGTGGCTGTGTTATCGTTTTGCATGCCACAGAAACAACCAATTTTTTTTGCCCGTTGCTTTATTCTGAACTCACATCAGATCTTTCACATTTGAAAATTATCGGTAATGAATAACCACATCTATTTCACATTTCTGTCATCTGCAGATAGTTTTAGTTTTAGTCTGATTCTCACCTGATATGAGCAGAATTTTTGTCAGTTTGTGTTGTCAATGAGCAAGGGCCAGGTACCTCAAATTATTGACTCTTCTAAGAATAGACTCTTGGGTACAGATGTCATTGCTTACCATTGGGCTAAGTCAGGATTTCCACACTCTTTTTAGCCAAGAAGCAGACAGCTTCCTGAGTCTGCTAAGGCAAGATCTAGTGGAACGGATTAAATTATACAGGACTGAATGTAATCAAAGGAAATTTTTATCATAAATATTATTTGGGATAAGGTTGACCTTTTAATGTTCTCCCTTCTATATTTGTAGGCAAGTCCCCTCCCTCCTTTTTTATTCTTATGTTATCTATAACCAATAACAATTTAGTAGATGCTGCTGCTATAAACAAAACTGAAGCATTTCAAATGATACCTGATTCTCACTAACCTCTTCCCCTTCCCAGCTCCCCAGGCCTTACTGTACATGGCAACATAGCTATTTAAACAGGCTCAAGAAGAATCTGCCCTCTTTTGTACAAGGAGGTAATTGGAAAAGTCAGATATACAATTAAGTTCTTGCCTGGAATGCCCTACTTGAGAATGGTTCTCATTTAATCAAGTATGACAGTCTCTTTTAAGGAAATAAGATTGATTTATTTTACTTATGACTGTCTTATGGAGACAATGTCCATGAAGTCCTCTCAGGGAGACTGGTCTGGAATCCAGTGGACGGGGCCCAGACTCAGAGATGGTGAGGAAGCTATCTTCCCATAGGCCAGGGCCTTGAGAAAAGAGGAACTCACCCACATTTATAGGTACTGCAGGTGAAATTTGGTGAAGAGTTTCTCAGGCTTAGTTTCCTAGCTTTGGAATAGCAAATAGTAGAAACTTTAAGAAGTCCAAGCTAAAATTTTTTATGAAAACTTCCCAACAGAGGTTAATTTTGTGATTGTTCAATACTGTAGAGCTTTAGATTTCCAAAGCAAACTGCAGAAGGCCTCTTGCTGCATCTATGAAAATAATCAGCCAAATCTAGTGAGACCAGCCTTGAAGCATTTTTCTTTGGGATTATTCTTGATCAAAAGGAGACAGTTGTATTAAAAAATTATGAAAGACTTTTAATTGGGCCAAAAGATTGCCAGGTGTCATCAGTAGAAAACTACACATTGCTTGGGACACACCCTGCAGGGTTATCTGATTCTATGGGGTTTGTGTCTTTAATTTTATAATTCTATAGAAGTTGTACAACACTGATATAGTAAATACAGACACACAAAGAGTTTTTGTTCTAGAGGATCAATTAATTTTCTTTTCCACTGTGGAAGAAGGCAGATTTGCATCCCTTAAGCAAATTTATTTCAACACTTCTGATGGGCTCCTATGTTTTTCTGGTCTTTGGATTCTCCTTTGAGGTGTTTGTGACAGCTTTTACAGTTACCTCATTATTTGAACTAAATAATTTTTTGACACTGGTTTGTATTATATCTGTATGAGAGCCAGTATTATACCTTATTTTGAAAAATTATCCTTTAACTCTAAATTATGGGCAAGGGTGTCACTGGGGAGCTTAAGGGAGTTGCTATTTATCAAGTGGTAAAATTATTTTTATACCTTAAGAACTGATGTCTGTATCTGGGCACATTGCCTGAATGTCTGCCCTGGTTATATCCCAGTATTTGCATAGTACGCGTTTGGATTGGGCACTCCAAAAGCTGTATTTTCTCCCCCAATGAATTGAATTATAGATAGAAAGAAGTCCCATGTAGATGACTGGATGGCTAGATATTTATGTTCACATTTGCTCAAAATTCGCCAGCAATTCCAGACAGCCCCTAGAATGAACACAAGAAATAACAAAGCAATATTTTTTCTGAAGCACAGTGGATTGCTTAGATAGGTAAGAAAGTTTTAGGGAACTTCCTTGAGCTACTTCTCTGATTAAAAATAACCACCATTTAATGAACAGGTACTATGCTCCATGGTAAGAATTACAATGGCACTATTGTAAGAATGTTACCCACATTCCTTAATTTAATCCTAAATAGACCTAAGACCAAAGTACTCTTATTAGATCCATTTTTTAGGTGATAAAAATGAGGCACAAAGCTATTAACTTGCCTGATATACAGACAGTTGCATGATCATGTTGCTAACACAGGCATTCCTAACTTCTATTACACTGCTTCTCAGGAAAAAGGAAGTTTAAAAGTTTATAACTGTTTAAATATATCACCGTTCTCCTTCTAACATTAGATTCAATGTACTCCATTGATCTTCTGATCATAATTCTATTTTCATGCCAGGTGAAGTGTTCTTATTCCCATTTAGCAGATAAGAAAATTGAGACTAAATGGTTATAAACTTTAAATTTATCACAACAGTGAAAACTTTGTTGTGAAGGATTTTCTGCTGAATTAGCACATGCTGTTTTCTATCATACCCATATGTGCTTTGCCTAGCTTTAACCTGTGTAATTGCTTGAACTTGCTTTTTCTTTGTAATAGGCACATGGTTTCAGGCCTGTGGCATCACCACCTCTTCAAGTCGAGAGTGCTTGGCTCTGTCTGTGGTGGGGTAGGTGCATTCTGCAGTAAAGAGCTAATATGTATCCTGAAGGGCACTTGGGAAAGTGCTGTTTCAGGAGGTTGTTGCCCCTGTCGATGGAAGATATAGAGAATGTAGTCAACTGAATAAAAGGATCACAAGGTAAGCCCAGAGACAAGTGCAGTTTAGAGGGTAGTGACCCCTTCTTTTTCTTTGCCTTGCCATCCATTGTATGAACTAGCTTTAAATGAGTATTTGGGTTTTTTTTTCCCCCCTTTATTACCAGTTTTCCAGCACGTCATCCTTTCCCTCTGATCTGGAATTCTGGCAGAGTAAGAATCACAGCTCTGCTGCTCCTGAGCCAATTCTAGTGCTGCCCTGTAATGACTTCAGCAGTGTGTTCTTGGCTGCCTGTAGCTTGATTTCAGCTGGTTTTTGTTCACTCAGTGGCAGATTGTTAAATAACATGTGTTTCTTATGCACAGTTCCTTATCCATGTGGCACCTGACATTTTCATTAATGCTTGTCACAAACTTCACAGCGACGACCACTGCAATCCTTAGCTATTAGTTCAGCATTTACTTATGCTGGGTCTTCACTCTCTAACACATGGAGACATTGCCAACCCTTGGGGAGTTAGATCAGCCAGGGTGAAAAATAAGCCCATTGTTTATTTCTTGTAGCCACTGTGTGTGCTAAAGCTGGGGCTTAGTTCCTCTTTCTGGCATGGGAACCCAGAATACTCCAGTCTCGGCAGCTGTTGGGGTGGGTGGAGAGAAGCCGCACTCCCTCTGCAGTGCCAGCCTCTTATTTCCAAGTGCTTGCAAGTGTAATGCTAACTCTTGTTTCGGCATGTTTAAAATCATGCTCACCTCTCTTCTCTTATCTCTGAATCTTCCTTCATCCTCCCTGTTTCACCATTTCCCCATTCATTCCTTCTCAAAACCTCAAACTGTCTTTTCTCTTTTCACGCTTGATATCTAATTGATTGCAAGTCCTGCTGGTTGACTCTAGCACCTCTCTTCAAATGCTCAGTTGTTCAGTTCCTCAGTATTATTAGCTATTTCTTCAAGTATGACATTTAGGCAGGACCCCAAATCCCTACATTTTTATGCAGAAGGCCACTGCCATATTAGATTCTAGAGAAATATCTGCATGGGGGGAGAATGGAGTGCCCCAGACAAAACGATTTCCTTATTACTAATTAGGGTTTGAGTTTCAACATATTGTCAGCTCTGCTCCAGTGAAGGGGGCCGAGCCAAGTCTGAGTTTCAAAATCACTCCCTCCAACTCCATACTCCCTTTGGGCCTAGAGAACATATAGTTTAAGCCACGTATTCCAGCTACTTCTTACCTGAACCTTACTCTATTTGGCTTTTTAAGGGGAAGTTTGCCTTCAAGCAAGAGGAACTCGAGATGTTGGACTACTAATCATGTGAATTAAAGCATAAGCCAAGTTATTTAAAAAGTAACTTCAAAGTCTTCATGCTTCCCACCAATTCTTCCTCCTACTAAGGCAACCTCATCCTTGGTGCTTCTGGATTTCATTTTGGCCTTGACATGCCTCCACAGAGGTTAGAGTTGGGAGCAACTTCAACTGGGTCCGGCCTTCCTGCCTGGTGCCCGTCCTGTAGCCCAGTGTCAGAATCAGCTTCTTCAAACGTCAAGTCACTACTCTACTTCAGTTGCTTCAGAGACTGCTTATTCCATTCTGAATATCAGCAGCATTTCTGGCCCGGCCTCCGATCCGTGCCTGCCCCATCTCCCACGAGTCCCCTTTGCTCATGTGTCACCTGCTCCTCGTCACTGCAGACCTCGGCGCTGCATTATTCAGCAGCTCCTTTCTCAGGATCTCTACCTTTGTGTTCAGTGAAGTGGTTCTGCACTCCGTGGGGTGCAAACATAAAAAGGTTTTATTTTTATTCAATCATCGCTTTAAACCGTGTTCTGTTGACTCCCTCTTTTGTCCCCTGAGCTCTGGAACAGCAGTCCATTCACTTTCAGTTATTAAAATCTGGACCAATCCGACTTGGAACTCAAGCGTCATGCCTTCCCTCGCCGGTGCAGGGTTGATCCTGGCTCTAGGGGTCCCCACCCGCCGTGTGGAAGGGGACTGGTCTGCTCCGTCACGCCCACTCCTCCCTGTCGTCTGAAGCTCCTCTGGAGTTGGGCACTAGGAGGAGAGGGTAGGAGAGGTGGCGGGGTGGTTTTATGTGGCTGATCCATCTGGGGCTGCTCCTCTCATGGCTGTCTCTGCTTTTCAGTGCGTTCTTTCTGAGGCACATTCACATGCTGCTCTCCTAGTATGGGCCTCCACACTGCATAATTCCCTTCTTGGGGGCAGTGGGGGCAGGGGGAGATTCACCTCCAGATGTTTCAGAAAGTGTGAGCAAAGATTCACGTCTTAAGTGGACCTCTAAGTCTCTTCAAAGCCCTAGAAAAGCAGTCACCAGCATCAAAACTGGCAAGTGAAGTCCAAGAATGGTCTTGGAATTTGCTGGGAACTTGATGGGAATTTTCAGGACTTTGGAGAGGATTGTATTTCACTGAGTCTTTTGCAGATTAGGACAGGGGTTCTGAGTTAGTGTCCAGAGTTAAGATGTAAGTCCCCAAATCCCACAGAACTCAACTCTAACCCATCCCGAGTTTGCTTCCTGGGCTCTATGAGTCTCAACAACCTTCTCCCAAATGATGCTCTTTTGGGCCTTTCATGACATGCTAAAATTGTGGGTGATTTTAGAATAATAAAATATACAGTAGTTTCTACAGTAAAAGCACTTTGTGTCTAGTCTCATTTAATTTTTATTATAACATTGCGATGGGGGAGGGAGAGAATGGAACTAACATTTTGCTCAGTGCTTAGTATGTACCAGCCACTTTAGACATATTCTTATTTAATCTTCTTAGAAACTTATGGAGGCTTATTCTCATTTTCCAGATGAGTAAACTATAGTTTGGAGAAGATAAATGAATTGCCTGAAGACCACTAGTAAATAGTGGCACCAGGATTCAAACTCAGGCTTATCAAATTCTTTCCACCATGCCCTCTGTAAAAACAGAACGGGTCTAAGAAGGGCTCCTGTAACAATGTAGCACAAACTGGGTGGTTTAGGACAACAGAAACATTATTTCTCAGTTCTGGAGGCTAGAAGTCTGAAATCAAGTGTTGGCAGAAGCATGGTTCCTCTGAAACCTACAGAAGAATCCTTCTTTGCCTCTTTTAGGTTCTGGTGGTTTGCTGACAATCTTTGGCATTTCTTGACTGGCAGCTGCAAATTCCAGTCTCTGCTTTTGTCATCCTGTGGGCTTTTTCCTCTGTCTTCATTTGGAAGCTTCTTATGTAAGGACCCCAGTCATACTGGAGTAGTGGCCTGCCCTACTCCAATATGACCTCATCTTAATTTAACTAATTACACCTGCAACAGACTATATCCAAATATAGTCACATTCTGAGATATTGGGGATTAGAGCTTAGAAATATGTTTTATTGAGTGACACAATTCAACAAGTAACAGTGACTATTGTGTATCAGGCGTATATTAGGCACATGGACAGTAACTTGATGGAAGTAACAATTTTTCTTATCCAAAAAACATCTTTCACTTTCTCAAATTTGGCTCATTTTCTCTTTTCAGTACTTAATTTTAGAGTGATAACAACTTATGTTAATGTGTAAAATGATTTTGCGTGAGTCCTAGTAGGAATTCTAACGTTCATATTCTTGTACGAACTTTATGATTGAGAAAACAGTTCAATTGAAAAGTCTGTTCTCTTTGTAAACAATTACGTGCATAGGAGAGTAAAAGTAGGATTAAACTTTGTAGTTCTCCAATGTTATTGTTTAGACCTCTGGACTACTTCTCTAATTTTTTTCTATTCTTTTTTTGTTTTTGAAGAAAGCGCATCCTTTTTTTTTGAGCACACACTTTGTGGTTCTTAATTAGTAAGGCTCCAAGTGGTAATCAGTAAATTGGTCTGCTATTCCTTTATTTTTCTATGACATTCATATTGACTCAATTTAGCATTTTCTAAATTTTCTGTAAATGAGAATGCAAAGACTCACACAGCACCTTCCTATCATATATCTCAATGATTGTCTATTGAGATTGTATTCAAATCCATTTTCTATGATATGATGCTATTTTAAAAACCATTTTTTACAACTCATATTATGAGCATTTTCTGTGCAATAGAAAGTTCATTGGTTATTGCCTTTTAAGATTCTTCTTTCCTCTAAATACATTTTGTAAACTATCCCATGTGACTTGTTGCCATGTTGAATTTGAAATTCCTGCTCACTAGACAAGGATCTTGTCTAATGCACTTGACTCACCTGTCACTCTCAATAAATATTTAATAATCACATACGACCATAAATTTTATACCTACAGTGCCTGAGTACTTATTCCCGTTTCTGTACAGAACCAGCTAGAAATCATTTCTGAATATTCTGCTGAAGAATATGCTCAAGTGCATTAGGATCTCATCTGATATATTTAACAGAAAATCCAAGATGTGAATATGACTTTTTCAAAGTGATGCATGAAATTTTAAAAGTTTTTTAATTGATGAAACTACTTTAAAATAGTTAATTATCTAGCACTTTCTGTTGTTACATGTGCACGACTTATCCTATCTCTTCTTGTCCTTATGCCATTGGGATCACCAGAAGCAGATGTAGGATGTTTTACATCGAACCAGTTTTATAACCATTCTCTTCTCTCCCCTGGTTTCAACCAAACCTTCTCCTCATGTGGTAATGGAACATGACAGTGCATCACAAGATTCTCTCTAGGAACATTAGCAATGAAGATACTGCCATTTCTGAAGTATTTTAGGTGGATTGAAGCAAGATTGCTATTTTCAGAAGGTCAAGTCAAGAGACTAACAGAAATAAAAAAATTATCATCTTAAGTCTTTATTTTATTTTTTTTACTTACAGAACATTTGGGAATTCAATCATCTTTTTAAAAAACTATTGTCACTCTATGGCTATTTGTCCTGTGCAAAACTAAGCCAAAATCTTAAAACCTTAGGCCGCAGTATTTACTTTATTCATCCAGAAGCTTCTAGAGACAGTAGAGGAAGCATGAGGTTGTGGTTGAGAGCACAGGCTCTGGAGCCACACTGCTGACCACTAATCATGTGACTTTGGGCCTCAGTTTTCCCTCCTGAGGATTAAGTTGAATCTGTGAAGTCCCCAGAGCAGTGCCTTTATATACTTGTGTACTCCCTGTACGAATCTTACTTTTACTCTTCCAGGTTTAGTTTGGTCTACGCTAGCTGTGATTTAGGGAAAATTCTTTAAAATTTTCTATGTGAAATGTGAATAATAAAACCTAACTCACAAGCTTTTTATGAGGATTAAACTAGATATTTTATATAGAAATTTAATGCACATGGAGCTTATTGCTGTTAACTATGCCAGGCCATTTATGTACTCTCTGAGTGTATTATTCAGGGCATTCTGGTGACCGAAATGATTAACATCTTCAAACTCTCTTAAAACTCATCCTTCCCTGGAAGTTGTTTAAACATTAAGGGGTAGGGGATAAAGGAGGAATTGGTAAAGAGCCATGAAAAATGATTACATTGTACAATGTTGAATATACTAATTATCCTGATTCCAACATCACATATTGCACACAGATATTGATCTTCAACTCTGTACCACACAGATACATACAATCAGTTATGTTTCAATTAAAAATAAATACATAAATAAATAATAAAATAAAAAACTCAGAATGTCGCAGATTAGAGGAGACCAGAAAGACATGATTACCATACAATGTGAGATTCTGGATTAGATCCTGAAACAGAAAAAAGGATGTTAGTGGAAAAACTGGTGAAATCTGAATAAATCATGAAGTTTTGTTAATAACTGTTGCATAAATGTTTATTTAAGTATTTAGATAAATGTACCATAGATATATAAAATTTTGTCATTAAGTTGTGTGCCAGACACCTGGAAAAGTGTGCCTTTTCTAAGTAGAATAATGAATTAATGGAGCATACCTATGTTTGTGTTTTATTAAAGGCTAATTTTCTAAAGAGCTAACATCATGACTCACATAAAAATGTAAGAGGAATATGTGTCAAACATTTTATTAAGTCATTAACTGATGAAGGAATTAGTAAGGTATTACAATTGGTTCAAAGAAGAGTCTGAGGAACATACACATATAACGATCAGAAATGCTGATATGAATTTGATATCAGATGCAAGATGCAATATTGGTCCCTGTCTGCATGGCAGGAATCTATTGCATTCCATGAGACAGATGCACTTACTTCTAGATAAACAAGAATCATTTGCATCACCATCAGCCCCCCACAAGTTGACTTCCAACTCCACAGACTTGTAAAATAGCCCAACCAAAGACTAAGGTACAGACCCTTACAGAATCAGGTAACTCCTACAGGTTTTTTAGGCAATGTATAGGATTCTATTGAAAAGACACACAGGAATCTTTTAACCATTTCAAAGTCTGACATGATTTCCTTTAACAGTTTGTTTCAGTAACTTGAACCAAACTGAACGACAACAAAAAAATGGGAACAGCATGCATTGGTTTGCACAAACTCAAACTAAAAATGCAAATAGTAATATTTTATTGAACTATATACTTCAGATCATAATTTTATTTCTTTATTTTATAGTAGTGTGAATAGGAGAAAGTACAATTTTAATTTTGTTTTAGAGAATATAAAATGAGATCAAAATCACAATATCAAATATTTACCAAATTAAATGGAATCTATGTACTTTCAGATTATGTCCCTGGTTGGCTTTTAATGAACCTCATTATTCTTACTTTGTTCATGATTTCTAAGCTGTTTCATTAAGTAGTATCTCCCATTACCTGGGTTTTGAGCTTTGACTCTACTTTTAGTTAGCCAAGTAACTGTGAGAAATTTTGTGAACATCTTTGTTTCTCAGTTGCCTCATCTGTGAACCATGATAATGAAAATACCTACTTCATATGATTGTTACTGTAAAAATTAAAAGACAGTATGTGCAAAGTGCTTAGAACAATGCGTGACAAATAGTAAGCTCTCAATAAATATTATCTTTTGCAATTTTTTCACCTCCCTTCCCCAAACAAGAATATCTAGATTATTACATGTTTGACATGTTGCTTGACATTACTGCATATGCAGTGTCGCAGTATGTGTAATATTGAAGTATATCCAACTACTTTTTTCTTGTAAATCAAGCCATAATCACTTAGTAATTCATTAAACCATGAAGTATAAAAGTGTCTTGAGTAAAAATAAACCAAGTAAGAGAAAACGTTTTGTCACCTTCTATATTATCATCCCAAGACTGATGGTTCACTGAAACCAGTTGCTGTTAGTAAAATAACAATTTGGTTATATAAATCCCAGCCATGACTATGACGGAAGTCTAGCACTTTCAACTTAAAAATAATATTGCACATCATCGTATTTTTACTGTGAGTAGGAAAGTAATAGGGTGGGTCAAAATTATACATAAAGTTTTATTGAAAATAAAGGGTTACTTTTTTTGCAGTTTTCTTTGAAGCTCTTGAGAACTGCCTACATCCTTAGGGACAATTTGGAGACATTAGAAGACTTACTGAGCTGAGGTGATGATATCGAGTTTGGAAGGTAATATTCTTTACCATTTGTGAGTGGAGTAATTTCAAAAGAGTGCTATAACCTTGTTTTGTGTTTCTAAGCAGCCTGACTCATTCGGGTTTTGGTTTCCTGGTTCATTACGTGATCATCATTCCATATGGTGCTGTTATCTTCCAGCTCATATTTTCATCAACCAGCACTAGCTTGTTGCCCATTTAATGATGCAGAAATTTAAATTCATGGATGGCAGTTTCAGAGGTTAAAACACCATTGCAAATTTACCTAAGGAAAATGAATAAAAGCATTTTTGCATTCAGAGCAAAATGAGTCTTTATGCTAAGGAAGAATTCCTGATCTCCTCAGTTCCCATACAGTAGAAAAACATCACCCAATTAGAAAATGCCTGAAGTACGAACTTTCGGCTCCCTAGCCTACTATGAGTTGAATTCAAATAAGGAAGGAATGTGTTTTAACTCCAGTCATGTTTGTTAGGTTGACCAAACTGCCATAAACCAGCATTTGTCAAAATGACTCATTTCAGAAAGGGAAAAATCACGTTTCCTCAGGTATCCCAGACTTACTTACAATTTTCTAAACCTCAAAGCAAAGTCCTCTTAAATCCATCCATCATTCCATGCTTTAAATGTCTAGCACAGGCTAAATGATCTCTTTAAATGGAGATGGCAGAAGTTAACACACTAGTTTATTTATTCTGTGGATTTGTGACAATCCAGCACCATATCAAACTGTGGTACTCAGAGTTGCTGAACAGAATTAATAAAGTCCACGAATCTTGAGATAAGCAGTTGGGATGGAGACCTGGAGCGTTGTGACTGCCGCTCATTGTCTTTGAAACAATTACCAAGCAACACTGCTGTTAGCGTCATTCTCGGATATAGGAAGGTTGCCCAGTTTTTTTTGGCAGGCTGGTGAGATATTCTGATGACTTCTCAGTGGGTGCCTTTTTAGAAACAGGTGAATATAGTTTCTGTAAATTGGCTTCCTATCTTAGCTTTCTCGTTACTTCCATCTGGGAATTAGTCTTTTTCACACAGTAGGGTGCGTTACTTGCATGTTTTAATGTTTGCTGTGGTTCCTTTGTGGTGTTGAAAATAGATTCTTACAGCTTCATCCAATCTCACCTTCAACTGTTTGGGATAACCAGGCAGTATCTAAGCCTGCTAGAAAGAGGTGTTTGTCACTGATGAAGTGGAATAGCCAATGAGTAAAGGGATAGTTTGTTTTCTTCTGAAGCTAGTAACCACCCGTGTTTACTTCAACAATTAGGTTCCAGATGTTTTGCTTGGCCATTTTCAAAAGTAAATTAATGGTTACAAACAAACAAACAAAAAAGGCTCGCGTATCCTGATTTGATTTGAATAGATTATTGAGGCCACTCTTGATTCATTTCCTGTTTTATAGCACTGCTTGCAGGCAGACAGCTCATGTCCTATAATGAGTTCATAGTTTTTATTCATGATACAAAACCATGCTTCTAGGTACTTCCAGATGCTTAAACATTTTGCGATATTTGAAATAATATGTCTTTTAACAGTAAGTTGATTAGCAGATATAGAATTACAGCTAGATAGGAAGAATAAGCTCTAGTATTCTATAGTGGTGGTTGGTGTCTATGATTAACAATAATTTGTTGTATATTTTTGCATTGCTAGAAAAAATGTTCTCATTGCAAAGAAAGAAGTATTTGAGGTGATAGATATGCTAATTAGCCTGATTTTATCATCACACAGTATACACATATATCAAAATATTATTCTGTATCACATAAATATGTGTAATCGTTATGTGTCAATTCAAAAAATAAAAATTAAAAAACATGCTCTTATTTGTCAGAAAATTAAAAAAATCTGTGTGTTTGTTATCACCTGGAACATATATACACGAGTAGGAAAAGTATCATTGACCCTCATTAGTCAGCTGCTATATCATCCAAAGGCTGTAATTAAATCTAGTGGCTGGGAGCAGGAACTGGGTGTAACAATTTTTTAATTTTTGTCCTTAGCACTGACTTGCTGGAGTATCTGATACTGATAACAAATTTTCTTTGCCTCCTTTTTCTCTCTCTGAATGGCAAGCACATACCCCTTTTCTTGCAGTTTGGCTTCAGGTTTAATTAAGCCTGGGGAAATAGCTGGATGCTTGACCTGAAGTCCCTAGGCAAGCAAACTTCAATTTACCCACCAAATACCAAATGCCAAGAGGCATTATTTTGCTCAGTCCCTTTGCCTCATTCTTTTTCCATCTAAATTTCAAAAACTTTGATTGAAAGTTAAAAAAGAAAAGTGCGTTCTTCTTTAACAAAATCTACAAGATTGCTGTGTGTGTATAGAAATATAATTTGCTCCCTAAGTTCATGCTCCAATATCTTGGAGGGAATGTCTAAGGAATGAGGAGGACTAATATAGATAATATATTCATTTAGAATATAAGCAAGTAATTTTTTTGCAGGGTTTGGGGACAGTCATGGGTTAGGAGCTCTGAGTGTGGGTTTTTCACAGCTCTGTTGAGCTGAATGCACAGTGACAAGGATCACATAACAGTCCACGATGATATTCTCTTTGTGCACTGGCAGGGGCATTTCATTTCATGTATCATTTATATACTCCATGCTATGATGTCACAACGTCACTCCCAAACACAACTTAAGCATAAATAAATGCAAGCAGACAAGATCCTTTTTTGTAGACCTCTGATATCCTGGGTCACATAGTATCTGGATGGCGGGAGCAAAGAGCCCCTCACAACAGTGGAGAGAATGACTCAGCAGCTGGTTTTTGAATGGTCTCTATTGTATAGTTAAAGCGTTTCATGGTCTGAACCTAAGCCACATTCAGAATAGTTTCTCCTTCACTCTCTTGGCAGTAAAAGGCAAACAGGAGCTTTTATATTTCCAAAAGTGTGCATGGGCAAAGCCTGCTTCGCTGTTATCCTTCTGGTTAAATGTGTGAACCTGATTCAGCAGCCTTTTCTCAAATGCCTCTTTGCGTCATCTGGGAGCTTTCATCTAAAGGCCTCTCCACCGATTCCTCGGTGAGGGTAGACTTATTTCAGGTCTACAGATGCTTCTTTCAATTATCAAACTTCACACTAACCTTCTCTGTCCATGCTCAGACATTTCTTGTAACAATCATATTTTTTTGCTTATTTCTAAGGTTTAAAATAACCAGTTATTAAAAAATATGCCTTTCCTTGATCTTTGAATGTTTCCTTTCCAGGTTATCTCAGGTGCTCTGTAACACTTTCAATTATTTTCTATTCTTCAGGTCTTTTAATGACCCATATGTTCAGTGGTTGTTATTCATACCCAGAAATCAAGCACCATTTTAATTCTACCACAACTAAATAGCTTGTGTTTAAGCATGTGGTCAACACAGGATGTTGTAGCTTTTAAAGGAAGCAACAGTGTGGTCATACGGATCTCTACCAAGGAGCTACCCAAGGTGCCATTGTGTTGTGATATTTACTGTAGCCTGTGGTCTGCCTCTCTGTTTAGCTACACAGAGTTTTATAGACTTGTGTCTGGCTAGGCTAAGGCCTGGAATCCTCGCAGCGCCAATTGTCTAGCTAGGTGACTACGCCAGTTGTCAGGCTCTTTTACCTGCTGGTAATCCTGCACCAACTGGGCCGATTGTAAAGCTAGGGCTGGGTCTGGAGCTCCCAAACCCCTCAAGCCCACTCACACACTGGGTCACAAACCCTTCACATGCCAGGCTGGTTCCCCAGGCTCCTTCATGCAGGTCTATGAGCTAGGTAACTGGCCAAAAGGTCCTTGGAAGCTGTAGGTTGGAAGGCATGTCTGCACTGGGTGGACGCTCGAGGCAGATGCCCGCCTGCCTACCTCGCCAAAACTCCTCTCTCTCTCTCTCTCTCTCTCTCAATGCAAAACTAGCAACAAAACTAAAAAGATACATTGGCGTGCATGTGCACTAACTACACACATGCGCACACAAACACACACACACAATTTACTTACAAAGAATGCTGAACCACACCCAACTGGACCCGAGGCAAGGGCCCTGACCAAACTGTTCTATTTTCCCAACAACTTGGAAAGGCTGACTCATGCTAATCAAATTTGTACTAAAGTACATGAACCATAATG
This sequence comes from Galeopterus variegatus, assembly GCF_000696425.1. Classification (NCBI taxonomy): domain Eukaryota; kingdom Metazoa; phylum Chordata; class Mammalia; order Dermoptera; family Cynocephalidae; genus Galeopterus; species Galeopterus variegatus. Next base: position 352,378 of record NW_007726618.1, on the reverse strand, counting down.
AAGATTTCGAATGGGGATATATTTTTCTCATGATCAGGACAAGTGTAATGTTTCAGGATCCCTGAGAAGTGGACTTATCCAGAGTTGCTTAGTGAGTGCAGTGAAGAGGGCAACCTTGAGGAATATGTCACGAAGACTGTTTTGAACCTGTTGAGTCAGCCATATCTACAGATTACATCACTATATGAACCAAAAGTTTATGTCTTTTATGGGATTTGATAAACAAGGTCAACTTCAGGCTCCTAGTCTTTTTTTTTTTGAGACCGATTGTCCTCTCTTTCATACGGTTTTTCTCCAAACTGTTATATTCCTGTTTTCAAAACTGTAAACATCTTCCAAATCTGATTTTTCTTCCATTACAGTCAGGTTTTTCTGGTTTCTTGAGATACAAAATTAGAGATAACATTCTGGTTTACTCCTACAAAGGCTAATCCCATCCATCTTGTATGGATTTTACTAGTTTACTGACGAATTCAGTTCCTCGGTTGGTGGGTGACTTTTCTTGACATCTCCATGGGCCACAAACATATAAAACAATACTTCCTACCATAATTCTTTTATCATTTGCAGATTAACAGAGCATATATATCTTTCAAGCAACTTCTCCATGTGTGGTACATTATAAAACAGAAAAGTGCAAGTGTTTGATGCAAATACTTCACAGTAATGATTGGGGAGTATAGAAGCCCAGCTATAATTATATAAACCAATCATTAATCATTAATAAAATAAACTTGCACTGTGTAGGAATTCCCTCCACTGTATCGGGAATCTACACTGACAAGGAATTTACTGTTCCATGGAGTAATCTAATGTATTTTGGGATGACTCTAAACAGTAAGAAAATCCTCCTATCTTATTAAGATTATTGGTAAAAACTTCTGATTTTTTAAACTATGAAAGTATTTTCCATGTTTCTCATAATCATTGTTCTCTTCTTCTCAGCCACTTTTAGTTTTTCTAGTTTCTTACATGTTAATGTCTAGAATTGAGCAAATTTGTGGATTTGGTCTGGAAATGCCATCTCTTGATTTAAAGGCTCCAATGATTTTTAATCCCCACATCACATTATTGGCTCTTAACAAGATTGTGATAAATTAAAACTCAAGGTATTTTTTACAAATCCCGATGACAAGGTCTCTCCATCCTGTGATAACACAAAAACTTCCTTTGATTCTAAGTGCAGAACTTTCCATGTCTCCTGGTTTTGTGACATTTTGTTGTATGGGTTTGTCCTTTCATACCCTCAGACCCTTTGAATTCTTATTTCATCATGCAGTAAATTAATTCAGTATAACACAATGAGGAAAATGAAAACAAATAAAAGGCATAGGCCCTCTATGTCTCAATGGAAGACATTGATAAAAATAATTATATTATTTTCTAAAAAGCCAGATAGAGGACGTGGCATCACAACTTAGGTTGCATTTTATTAATTCATTCATTAATTCATTTGAATATTCATGAAGCCTAGTACATGTTTCCTCCATTGTGGAAGGCCCTGGGGATTCTTGGTGAATAAACAAACAAAGCCTTAGCCTTTATGAAACTGATGTTTTAGTGGGAGAGAAGGAAAATAAACAGTCTGGTAGGAAGTAAGCAGAGGGATAGGACAGAGAATGAAGGGTTGTATAGCTGGCTGTCTTATTTAGAGATAATGTCTGAATAGGTGACATTTAAACTAATGCCTACCCTTTGAGAAGGATCCAACTATTCAAAGAGCTGGGAGAAGAGCATTCCAGACAGAAAGGAACAGCAAATGCAAGCAGGAAGTAATGAGCTGGACCTGGTTAAGAATAGAAAGTCACCAGCATGACCAAAGCTTGGTGAACAGAGAGGTAGGAGGTGCAGATCATGCAGGACATTGTAGATCACAGTATGGAGGTCAGGTTTCTTTTTTCTTCTTTCTGGATTGACAATGGCTTTTGTCCAATTAATAAAGAATTCATCTAACTGTACTACTATCCAACCCACATTTCTGTGTGGTGTTCACAAGAATAGCATGAGAAACTCAGTTAGACGCATTGGTAGAATCTTGGTTTACTCTGTAAAGGATTTTTTCAATGTATAATTTGAAACAAACACACAAAGTTCCTTTAGGATTTGTTTTTATAGAACTGTGTTAGCTTGTTTGTTCAGTTCTTTTAGACTACTTGTTGAAGGATCCATTATGGAATTTTATCAGGGATTAGAATCAAGTTGAACAGTACATATGTTTTAGAATTTATGTTTTTGAAATTTTGGCTAAAAACTTTCCCATCACTAGTCTATTCAAATTTCTTTCATTCCTCTTGATTATACAAAGATGATCACAGGTGGTTCTTGATCAAACCTACAAGATGGTTCAATACTCAGAAATATAATTTGCTCTGTTTAGAGCAACTAGATTCTTTATTCCTTTCTACAAATATATCAGGACATGTTGTGGTTCATCATGTTTTCAGTTTGGAGGCTCTTTTCCTTAAAAGAAGAGGGAAGCAGAACAGTACTGACCTGGTTGTCCCCTCTCTGTCACCTGGCAACTTCATGTGTTCTGACATGCAGGCCACAATTCCTGGGTCAACTCTTCACCTCTACACCTTGCTTTAATTTAAGCATTGCTAACATATGATAACATGAATCCCTAAAAAAACATCAGTTAGCATTTTTTGACAGATATTTTATTTGAACAAATAGAATTCCTAAATTAATTCCGAGTGTCTTTAGACAAACACAGGGAAGGTGGATATTCACTCTTTTTGCTTGCTTTTACTGACTACAGGACATCATGATGTAGAAACTTAAAAGGAGAGAAAAGACATTGTATTTCCTTCTCAATGTTGAGAGTAAAGGGCAGGAGAGGAAGGTGGTGATGCCTGTTGAGTTCCTCTCAAATGTGACATGGGAGCTGGAACCAACTTGACTTTGTTAACTTTCCAGTTATGGGTACTGTGGAAAAGCACATACTCTTTCTTACCTTTGTGATATACATGAGTGAAGCAAATCTGTAACACAAATCTTAGAAGATTTGAATGTCTAAGGTCTTTCATAGAAAGCTAAGAATAAAGTCACTTAAATTATCTGGCCTCAAGTTTTCTCATCTGTAAAATTAGGAGGTTAGAAAGATCATCTCTGAGACTCCTTCCAGCTATAATACTCTATGATTATTAAGAAAATTCTCTTTCTCCTGAATAGAAAGTTTAATCTTCTTTGTGATGATTGAAGCAGAGCTAAGACATTTTCTTTTTTTTTTTTTATTCTTCAGCAATTTTATGTGATGCTTTTACTTAAGGCATTGGAAAATTGGATCAATTTTCCTTGGAATTAAAGAACTTTTAAAATACATCCCATTTATTAGTAAATATCTCCTGTGTGCTGTGTGAATTAAGGCTGTATTGGATATCAAAAATGACCAAAACTTAGGTGGTCAGTCTTAGGCTATTTTCCTGATTGAACAATTTTTTATCATACTGCAGAGTTTTGTGTAGCCAAATACTGTATGTAAGAACATGTTTGTTAAATCTCCTGTGTTGTTCAGTTTGAATAAACTATGCATTCTACCACAACAACTTGTCTTTGTATAATTTGGAGCATAACATGTGATTTTAAGCCTTGAAAAATTTTAGGAGCATCTTTTAAGAAATAATTAGCTCTAACCCCTTTTTAGACATTGGATTCTTCTTTAAGTTGAAATATCCTCATTTTATCCAGAAACTGCTACCAACATCAGTTCCAGTGGAACTTCATATACCCTTCTAATCCAGAGGTTTAGACACAAAAAGCAGTCATAGAAAATGGGTACTTCAAAAATTTCATGGAAAAGTTCATATTATATTCTAATTTTGTTTTTCCATGTATACGCAAGACATTAAAGGTAAAAGTATTTCTCTCCATGACTTTTTCTTTTAGCCTCCTCAATTTTAATAATTATTTGCTACTGAGGTATTCCTGATTTGTAACAAACATTAAGATTACATTTCCGAAAAAACATTTCAGTCTTCATATTCTGGAGCGAGTCATGAAGAAAAGATGAGAGAGCAAGCAGTTAAAGGTTATGTCAGGCTGAGTTCTGATTTGAGAGAGAGGAAGGGGGTAGGAGGAGAAGAAGAGAGACAAGAAGCAAATTATTTTTCTTTTTTCATTATTTTGCTCATTAAATACTATCATTGAGTAATGTTGGATATACTAATGATCCTGAATTGAGGATCACATATTACACACAGGTATTGATATTCAATGCTGTACCCTACAGATATGTACAAATATATTTCAATTAAAAAATACAATTTTTATCTCACTCTCATGAATATTTGTTTCTTCATGGTCTCCAACCAATCAAATTCTCTTGCACTGTCTTTGAATACTGAAAAATAATTTGAAGGTGTTTCGTAAATCTTGACCACAATCTAATTCTTAGCGATCAGGTGATACTGAAACAGTTATTTTAATACACTTAAATAAATTGATTGACAGATTAACTCTATTAATTGTTGTAGAATGAAAATGGAAGTTTGAACTTGAATGGATTTGGAGCATCCGATCTGTGCTCTCACCCTTACAAACAGGCATAGAAGAAGGAGATTCTTTCTCTTTCTTCACTAAATTTTTTTTAAAAATCAGAAGCGCAACACATGTTTGCTTTTGGTGTGGAATAACATGCACTACCCTTCTCCAAGTGTGTGTGTGTTGCATGCACTCACACATCCTACGTGTTGGTGTGTGCGTCCACACGTTGCTAGCACCACCACGACCACTCTGAAACTCTTCTTTTGTGACTGCATTTCCTCCCAGGTGGGTGAGAATGCTGAAAAATGAAAAAAAGAATTTGGGTTCTAATATTAAGCCCACAGCATTTCCTCTTGCAACACAGACACACGTTGTCGAACTTTCTCCTCTTGAACTGGCTGAGAACACAATGTGTTATTTGTTATTCTCCTTAATTCCCCAAGAAGTGAAAGAGATGCCCTTGGCCAATTTAACAGGGAACAATCCACATCTGTTGAGGAAGAGTAGTTCGGGGTGTTCCTCGCATGCCATCAGTCCCTGCATTATGCCAAAATGTGACATCCCTGCCTCCATCCTGAATGGAGGGTGGGCTGCCATGCTTTTGTGGCTACAGACTATCATTTATTAAAGAAGTGATTCTTTTCTTTTTGATAAGTAAAACTACTTTGTACTTCTGTCCAATGTGAACTGATGCTTCTTCTTTACTATCTCACATTTAATTGTTGTGAAAACTTATCTGAAGGATTCTCCATATCTAATTTTCACATTTTCTCCCAGCAAGCACCTGTTTCATAGGTGCTTTTGAACATGTTATTTTCCCCTTCTTTCTAACCGATAACAGTGTTACATTTATTGGGGGCATTGATGTTACATGTTTGTGGGATGACAAGTGTGGAATATTGCCAAAGTGAAAATCTCTGGGGTCAGATAATCAAGCTGTGTAGTACTTTCTGGTGTGGGTGCCAGTGCCTGTGAAGTTCTGACGGGAGTTGTAATGAAGGACACACCCAGGCGTCAGGAGGGATATGGATAAAATGGGTTCCCTGAAAAGACTTCTGAACATTGCATATTTCCTTTCCATTTCTACAATTATAGAAAGTTTAGTCTTGGTTAAATAATACAATATGTTCTGAAAAGGATAATTTTGTAAAGGGCATAAAAATAAATGTACACAATGCTTGCTTTCTTTTCTCTCTATTATATAGCGTAGAAGGAAACATGGGATTTGAGGCATCTGTTTTTTAATGAGGGGGGTCACTAATGTAGAAGACTAAACTGAAAGATTTCAGACTGGGAAGCAAGGATCACCTTTTAAAGGAAGGAAGAAGGGCTAGTTACTTCTGTAGATACCAGCATAGAAATATGCCTGAGTTGGTAGCAGATTGACGTACAAGTAGCTAAAGCAGAGCTGGTCAAGGCAGAATATTACTTTCTCAGGTAATAAAGAATTAACCCCAAGTGATCAGCATTTAAAAAGCCAGGAATTGTGGCAAGAAAACCCTCAAAGAGCCTGAGATTTCTAGTTTCTCTTGAATAAATGAATCATAGGCATTATTAATAAATAAATTAATAAGTGACAGCTATTATATTCTACAGGAATAAGGAATATGAGTATGGGGACTCATTAGGAAACATGGGGTCATTGTCCTAAATAAGGACAGTAGTTCCCAAAATTGCTTGCATATCAAAATCACCCAAGGAGGAGGATTTTAAAAAAATTTTACACCTCTATTTATAAAAGTTCTTCAGGACTCTCATGGGATGCGAGGTCAAAGAAACTCTTCTCTATGGCAACAGAGTGACAGGAGAGGAACTCAGCCTGTGGAGACACCAATTCTTCTCCCCATCACATAGTAGAAAGTTCCTTTACCAATCTTTCATCAGCTATACACCAAAAACAGATTTAGAGAGGATCCTGTGAAATCTTGTGGAAATCAGACTTCCTTTCTGAGTTTACAAATGCTAAGAAAATATTTAACGTCCCAAAGAAAATAAAGTCAAATGGAAACCAAAACTTAAAGATTTATGCACATATTTGGAGACCCAGCGGCTTTACCTGGTTGAATTATCTAACTATCTAATTATTATTAGATGTGTCTTTTCACTTTGCATAAAGAGAGGTAAATTTTTATTGAAGAATAGCAATAAAAATTGTAAAGATTATAAATTACAAATATGGAAGTGGATTTAAATGGGTTCAGGAGTTCTTGTGTGCAAGTGCTTTGGATATGATCTGGTAGTGATCTGTTATCTTCCAACTCACTGCTTTTAAGTCTTCATAGGCAACTGCAGGTGCTGTTTTATCACCTCTTTACACAGAGTGTAAAGGCTGTGGAAGCTCACTGTAGAGTACAAGACCTCTCTTTTTTAAGGATGGAGAAATAAAACAAGGGAAGTGTCTGGATAATTTCTGCCTTCCAAGCACATCTTGCTCTTCCCTGCAGTCTAATGATATAAATCTCAATCATATGGCTCCCTACCACTTCCTTGTAAGTATCTGGGATTTGAAAACATTGAGCTCTACCACCAAAAATAAATAAATTTTTAAAAACCAGGGCACATTGAGAGAAGGGGGAGGAGAGGAGCTATGAAAAAGAGACACTGGCAATGTGCCCTGGAATATAAAGTATCTTCTTTCCCGGGTGAGGAAAGCCACCAGCAGCAAGAGTGATAATGTCATTCTTTTTCCCCCCCGCTAATATTAAACACTGTATAAAGGTTGCAAATACATCAAGGAGGGATAATTCACTTTTACAAAATTCATATTTTTAAAAATTAATTGCTTTAAGTCTTACTTCAAAATTATGAAATACTTTTTAGAACATAAATATTTCTTAGGTAAAAGAGAAATGTCATTACCTATTTCAGGGTTTGAAAGAGGAAAAAAGGGTAAAAGAAATAGTTGCTTTGTTTACTTCTGAATACTTAGAGAATTCTGTTTTGGTGCTTTGAATTATTGCACTAAAGTTGAAAATTACAGGAACTGATTCTAGCTTGATAGCACCTGTTTAAAACTGCTTCTGGTTTTTTGTGAATTTATTTTTAATCAGTAATAAAGGGTGATTTCAAATTAATGTAGGCTGATACTTTTTTTTTGTAAAAAAATTTTTAAAAATCCCATCCCATCTTAGTTGTTTGGTTAGGAATGTAAATACAAAATGAAAATACAGAATTAAAATAAAGAAGTCCCCTTCCACTTAAAAATATACGTCCAGATAGATTTTTGCACAACTTTCTAACTTGTGTCATGTATGTGCTACCGTTTTGCATTTTTAGTGCTTCTGCTAAGAATAAATGGTAATTGAATGAACAAGTCAATTAAGGCCATTAGGGGGCCTGGGTGTGCTTCAGAAACTAAAGACCAGTGACTCAGAGAAGCAGGTGGCAGAGAACAGGAAGTAGCCCGACCAGCTGCACGAGACCCTGGGTGGTGGGGGCATCTATGCAGAGCTGAACACCAAAGCAGAACGCCCCGGGGAAGATAGACTTTCAGGACGTCATCTCCTGTGCAGGCAGACACAACTGTCTGCTTAAAAGGGAAAGCTGCCTTTTCCTGTGCAAATTTTGAGACTGGGCAACCTCCAGACACCCAGGAAAACCTGCCTGCCTTTTCTGGTTTTTTTTTTTGTTGTTGTTGTTGTTGTTGTTTTCCCCTCCAACCTTAGCTCTCTTTTTAGTAGAAACCATTACTGCCGGAGGATGCTCCTGATGACTTCTCCCACAGTCCCGAGGCCACGGCCACTGCCATGAGCAAAGCAGAAGCAGCCCTGGGGATCTAAGAACATCCTCTTCTCATAGAGAGGAAGAACGAAGTGTTGAGAAGAGAGATGTGATCCTGGGTCTGTAACTAGAATTGGAAAGAGAGAGGCATTGACTTACTAAAGAATCAATGAGACCCCCAGAGTACCAGTGCTGTGTCAGGCACTGGGGATACACAGTGAACCTTACAAGACAGTCTCTGCCCTCATGGAGCCACAAAATGACTGCACAGCAGAGTTAAGCTGAACTCTCAGCTTGAGCATCTTCATCTATATGAAACTGGGATGATAATGACAATGCCTCACGGTGTTGTGAAAATGTGTACATAGTACCTAGTCCAGTGTCTGGCTCATAGGAGACAATCAGTAAATGTTTTTTTTTTTTTTTTTTCCCCTCATTTTCCTCCACTTTCCCTAACAGTCTGAAACTCAGTAGTCTATGTAGAAACTTTTGAAAAACAATAGACAGATGGTCAGCGGCTGCTTCCTTGTACATATAATCAGCACTCCAACACCTTCATCATCTAGCACTCCTCCTTCATTCCACCGCATGTTTCCTCTTGGTGATGATTTCATTTCTCCCCCAAGGTTGTCCTTGATGTTCTTTTTAACCTAATTCCACCCACATACCATATGCTGTAGGGTGCTGGTATAGAGGAGAGGTGCTGAGATTTGTTCTGCATCCTGCACCTGCCCAGGGCTGGACCTGCCTATATATAGATAAAAACAAGCAGCAAGAATCTCTGAAATGTCAAGCCAAGGGAACAGGCAGGTCCCTATGCTCTGTTTGGGAGTGTGCAGAGTGGTATCCATAGACTGGCATGGCAGTGCATTAAAATCCCTGAGCACAGTTGGGGTGGCTCTCTCTTGTTCTACCCTTTCCACCTCTGAGCTGCTTGAGATTCTAAAGGCTATTTTCAAAGCAAGCTTGGGAGGTACTGGGCCCCCCTACAGCTGCCTTTATGATTGAGTGGGTAGGCTGCAGAGTGCTACTGACTTGGTTCAAAACTGCCCTCCACCAGGTACAATCTGTGTCACCCGTGGCAAGCCCATAATTAATAGGAGCCTAGGTATCCTGATCTTTAAAATGGAATGCAAGTTATTATCAATGTCACGTAATAATGCCCAGCTCAATAAACAGCACCCAGCTTCACTCTTTCTGCTGCTTAGACCAAAACTTTGGTGTCATCCTTAATTTTTCTTTTTCTCTCCTCCTCCAATAAAGCTATCATCATATCCTGTTGATTCTGTGCTCAAAATAAATTAACAATTCAAATCCAACCCAGCCCCCCACTTCCTTTCATTCCTAGGGTATCTTTTCTGAGAGTCCTTCCCTGACTGCACTGTACCATGTCCACCTGTCTTTCCCCTTCTCCCAGGTTATCTTGTCTATGGCATTTACATCCATTTATTGTACTGTGTATGTCTATTTTCCATCTCTCTGTTATGATCTGAATGTTTGTGTTCCCCCAAAATTGGTATGTTGAAATCCTAGCTCCCAAAGTGGGGGTGGATATTAGGATGGGGGGCCTTTGGGAGTTCCATGCTCATAAATGGGATTAGTGCCCTTACAAAAGAGGTGCAATGGAGCACACTGGGTTCTTCTGCCATGTGAGATTGGAGTTGAAAGATGTTGGTCTAGGAGGTGGGCCCTCGCCAAACACTGACTCCACCAGCAGCTTGATCTTGGCCTTCCCAGCCTCCAGAACTATGAACAATAAATTTCTGCTGTTGTGTACGAGCTACCCAGTTTACAGTATTTTGTTATAGCAACCTGCATGGACTAGGACACGCCCCCCCCCCCCCCCCC
>NW_007726618.1:324893-341325 GCF_000696425.1 Galeopterus variegatus | reverse complement strand
GCCCCCCCCCCCCCCCCCCCAGATGATAAACTCCATGATGACAGGGATTGGGATTTTGTATATTTTGTTCCCTGCTGTATCCTCATCAACTAGTGCGTTGTCTGGCACTAAATTGTCCTTGTTTGAATCCATGTCAAATAAAGCATTTAGCCCTTTGATTAAACCAGAAAATATATGTAAATCACCTAGCAGAGTGTCTCTGCGCTTTCCCTCATGCATTTGAATCACAGGGAGCTTTTCTTTGATGCTGTTCAGCAGCAACACAACATAACTTCATATTCTAGGACACCGTTCTGGGAGACTCTCCCAAAGGATAAGTCACTAAATCCCTATTAGAAGGAAAAAATAATGTCAATAACTGTCAAAAACAATGTACAAAGCTTGCATATAAAACTATGATACTGACCCTGCTCCTCTGCAGCAGTGCTTCTGGATGCCTGGTTGCCATCACTAGCATCACCATCACCTGGGATGCATGTCAAAATACAGATGCCCTGGACTCAAGCCTGGTTCTCTGTTTGAGAACAACATTAAAGCCATGCTTTGTACATTGCTCCCGTTAGAACATTTACATCAGCAGCAACAGCGGCGTCCATGCCACCGGATGTTAGAAGCATGTACTGAGTGTCCAGTTAGTGTCCCAGAGGGCCAGGTGCTGGACCAAGAAAAATCTCACAATCCTTGTACCAGCCATCTAAGATACACAGATTGATTGAAAACACAGGTACTAGCTTGATCAGAATGAAAATACTAAACCTACACCCAAATATGAAGTCAGGTATTTTTATACAAGGAGCAGATTAAGAGAGTTGGGGACGGGTTGGTAAGAATTGTGGATCATCATGTAAAGAAAAATACAAGACAACAGGCCTCTAGCTAGGTATCTCAGAACCGTTTAGTCTGGACGAGGCAGAGGGTCATGGTGAAAGATTAGAAACTCTTTGTGTGCCATATTCAGCTTGATTATGCATCTATTTTTATAATCTTTTAAGCATAGATTCACATGGGAAATTCTCTGTTTCAAAGAAGAATATAGAGCACTATGACGCTAAATGTATAAACTACCTAAAGGCCCAGAATCTGTATTTAAGTCACATAGTATAATGTAATATAGACTTCTATAACACCTGGATCCCAACAGGATTGACTTGTATAATTGAGTTCATTTTAGTGATACAAAAAGAGAATGAACATTATTAATTTCTATTTTTCTCTAAGACTTAAGATTTCTGAAAAACTTTTCATTGTTGGAATAAGATATAAGAAGAGGATTGTAAATGTGCAATTTGATATTTTATTGTATTAAAGTTTACCAGGAGTTACCTAGATGGATGGATACCTCACTCAAGGTCATTACAATCCATAGGCCGAAGCAAGACTTGTATTCAAAACTACAGTGGATTCTATTATTTGATAATAAAGTGAGATAAAATGTGATTCTTGAAAGCAGCAAGTTGCTTTTCTAAGAATATTTTAAAATTAATATGAGCTTTTTGAGTAATTTATAATAAAAGAAACTTATGATCTCCTGAGAAGTAAAAGATTGAATTACTTTTACATTTTTACTAAATGTATTAAGCCAGGGTGATTTTTTCACAGCACCCGCTTCCACAAACACCGCTATATAAGGCTCATTGCGCTTGTCAGGGTTTCCTGGATGGAATATAGACCATGTGTTTAAAATCTTATTTCAGATTCATAAAATATAGCCCACCATTTCCTCTTTTCATCATTAATTTGAACTTAGCTGTACATGATAGTGACCGATAAGTTCTTTCATCTGTCAAAGTACTTGGGAGTCTCTAGCTGATTTTGCAGGTATTTGGATACTCTGAAATTGACTTCTGATAATTAAGTTTGATTGAAATGAGCATCTGTATGGAGTTTTGGCAGCTGAACAGAAGAATGACTGACAATTTTTCACGGGCCTCTTTTCTTTATTCCAATCTTACATGATTAAAAAAAAAAAGTACAACCCCCAGACCAAATAAGGGCAGCTTCAGCATTCCTCTCTGGAAGGGTCTAAAGGGCAATATAATGTTTGAAAAGGAGGGAAACTTGTCCTAAAGCTGCATTTGAATAGCAAGCACACAGTTTTTACTTAGGATATCAATAAAAAGGGCAAATTTTTTAAAGATGCTGTTATTCTTATATAAGATTGAGAAAACATCAACTGTCAATCCATATCAAAGAACTAAGTCACCAAGGGTGGTGCAGGGTGGTACATATGGAGATTATAGGGGGTTAGAACCTTGCAAGTCACATTTTGTTGCTGCCACTACCTTTGAAAGATGCTGAGAGACATAAAAACAAGAACATGTGCAATGCTGATGGTTGGTGTTCTCTGGTAAAACCAGGTTCTACCACCACTGGGAAGGGAACTGCAAAGGTGGTGTCTGGCATGGGGACTACACCATAGGCTATACCTTTGTTTGGTGGGAAACTGTAGGCAAAAATCAACCAACCAACAAACAAAACCAACAGAATACCAAATGGCTATTCTTTGACTTCTTTTTAAATGTGGCACATAGGTCTTGTTTCCACAGCATTTTCTATAACATCTTTTTGTCAGAGTATTAAAAAGTGTCCTGCCAAGCCACCTCCCTGGGGTCCTGAGAGGGGGGCCCTGGGCCTTAAGTCCTGCTCCTGCCCACAACCGGGCAAGCAACGGAGCCAGCCACCCCCAGCACGGTCCTGAGGCAGGAGTCGAAGGCCAGCCCCTCACCCTTCACCCCCATCCCCCACAACAACATCTTAGAATGTACTTATTAGCCCCATGTATTCCTTTGGGGTGTGTGACTTATCTGTTCATGTCCTTCACCAAATGTCTGCTTAGATTTTTCTAATTCATTTTTAAGAGTTCTTTTCATATTAAGAATTTTCATCTCTGAGTATTAAATTTGTTCCTTATCAATTGACTTAAAAAAAAAGAAAAAGAAAAGAAAAAATTGTTTTGTTGATCTTAAATAAACAGATAAGTAAATAACATCTTGCCCGTATAGGGCCTTGAAACTTGTTGACAAGATACCCCTTTTGGGATGCTTAGAAGAGCAACTCTTCCATCTGCTCCCTTGGTACCAGCACTTTGGGTGGAATGATCAGACGAAAAAGGTCAACTTGGCCAATTAAGTCATTTCATGAAGAGAAACAAGGGTTTCCATTTCATGGGGTTTCACTCCCTCCTGAACAGCTTTGATTCAGAGACAAAATCAAATCACAAGTCTTTCTAAATACCTCTTTTTTCCCCCGCAAACACATAAAAGTCCATTCGTGAGAAATTTGTTGGTGAGAATATATATTGTGAGAGTATATATTTTATAGCATACTATGTTTAGATTTGATTATAACAAGATCTCTTGGCCAATATTGCTAACTGAGAAAAGTAACCAAGCTTTCATGGCCATTGTTACACTGGTTTAGAACTTCGAGAGAGCCAAACATGCATGCACATGCCTAGAAACATGAAATCACTAAGTAGCAGAATATAAGGAAAAATCTAAATTGTAACGCAGTTGAATCAATCCTAACCCTAATCACACACGCAGTCTATATGTAACAGTGGGTTAATACTCTAAATTAGTAATACTTTAGGATTTGGCATCCTATAAATTAGAAACTTGAGAAATCTGATGCTGAGTCAGTGATTTCCATTAAAGTCTTCATTGTTATAGTTGTGTCCTCCTTTTGGGGAACCACCCAATGAATCCAGAATTTTAGTATGTTCTCTGACAGGACAGTTACAGCACAAGTGCCGATGCTGACAATGTTAGTGGGACACTGGGTAAAGTGCTTCAGACTTCCCGAGGCATGTCATGTATGCCCCAAGCTTATTCCCAACTAAAGTGGAGACTTCTTGGATTCAAAGTTGTTTTTATTCATCATATAAAAATCATACTTTGTAAGTGGTGTATTTTAGTGCAGATTTTATTTTCCAATGCTATTAGATAATTTTGGCTTACTGAGCAAGATGACATTTATTAAAAAATAAATAATAAATAATTTTTTTTTTGGTTTCTCACCATATTGTGACCCTGTAATACTGTTTTTAGTACTTGGAAAATAAGATTTTCTGTTCTTCAAACTCTTGAAGATATGGTGTCAGCAAGAAAGTATTCCTTGAACCATGAAGAAAGATGTCAAAATTCACAACACTGCCTAATTAAGCATTTTCTCCAAACATATTCCCCAAAGCTCTACAGTGTTTGCAAGTTGTCTGTTACTTATTAATAGAATAACACATACAATTAACTATTTAACATAATTATGATAGATATATAAGCATTATGGGGGATGTAATTATGAAAATGCCATTATTTTGGTCTCTCAATTAAGTCATATTCCTAATACCAACATTAACTGCTACAGGGTAGAAGGACACCTTGATAAGTATGCTTGGAAAGGTATAAGGAAGGAAAAGAAATAGTTTCAATACTACACTGTGTATATATTGTAGCTTTAAAAGTAAACTATGTTTTAAATGCCATATGCTAACTTATAATTTAAAGGAATCAAAAATTGAAGAGTATAGTAAAGTATTTTTCTGTATAATATGATTAATATTCAAAATTATCTTTAAAAAAATTATCATTTTACATCTTATATTTGATTTTTTTTCCAGAGCCAGGCAGAGCCATGGGGATGTATTTTAAAAGTAAATATAGCATTTAGCTTAATAGGATCAAAAATACACTTCAGTGTACCTGTAGTGTTGCTATAGTGTCTAAATCTTAAAAAAGATAGTAATTTCTTGGAGTTAATTATCCTTTACATGGATAATCACAATACTGAAAAAAGCTATTAGGTTTATATTAGGAAAACAATAGACACTGAAAAGCTTGTGGGTTTAGGACCACAAATGTATTATGAACACCCTAAGGCTAAGAGAAATGCAGGAAGGAAGAACAGAGAGGTTTGAGCTGCTGATTAATTAACCCTCAAATGACTCTATTTACACAAAGAGAATTTTATGGAAATCTTCAGGAGCCCAGCGGTTGCTTTTTAAGCTTTGAAGACACTCAAACCTGAAATTCGCCTACAACTTTCTCCTTCACTTGAAGCTTTTAAAAGGAATGTCTGGTACAGTGGAGAAAGGCAATGAGCTTACTGTAATTATCTTTGAAATCAGAATAGACTCTGCTTTCATAAGCTTGTAATTGACCTTTTTAATATTCTTTTACTATGCAAGCCTCTTCGCGAATTTCTTGTTTTCTTCCAAAAATTTAGCCTTTAGTTTATGCTGTTTAATTGCTATATATTTGTTATAGCTCCTCCAGTAAATAAATATATGCAATCACATAACTAAATTAAAATCTATTATTGTGATGGAAAATTTTCTACTAAGCTTGTCAAATGAAAAGTCCCAGGAATACATATCACATTCCAAATCTCAGTAGATGACTTTTCTAATTGGTTTTTTTCCAAAATAACTGATTATTGTACTTTCTGTGTTAAAAAAAAAAAAAAAAGAAAAAGATCAAAGATCTCTTATGTAATGTGTGAGTTGTTTTTGTTCTTATTATCTCGCTCTGGAATTCTACCTAATTAATGTTCAGCTCTGGCCATTTGTGGAGTAGAATGGGCAACAGAATGTGCTGGACAGTGCTGCAGGTGACTGCTCAGCCTAAAGGCAGACCTCCTGGGGAACAATCTTAGGCAGATTTACCTGAGGACTAAGGAAGGCAAACTTAAGTTGTGCAAACACTTTTCAAGGCAGGGGAGGGCCCCAGCAAGGTCTTAGCATGGTTATTAAATGTCAGTGAACTCTGTTGTCTCTTCCCCATCTGACTTTCCCCCATCACATTGAGTGGTACTGGGGTGTCTGCAGGCATTTTTGGTATCTGGCTAAGACATAATTGAGTTAAGAGTTGGGTTTGATGGGACATACCAGTGTGATTTTCAGACACTTCCATGTACTATTGAATGAGTGCCAACTAACACGGCATGGCAATGGTGTCCTGCGATGGTCCTACTCACCAACTGATCTGGCATTGTGATAGAAAAGTGTCAAGCGATTTGAAAAGATGTTTTGAAATGTGTCAATAAAACAAATGAGAAATTTAGATGTGACTTAGATGTATGTGATGAGTCCCATCATTTGTCTTCTTTAAAGTTTATTAAGGAATGAAGAGAAATTTCAGATTAAAAAAATGCATGTCCGAAACAAAGCAGTAAAAGCGAATAATGATATTAATCCTTTGTCAGATGTGTTATATCTACACAATGGAATTCTACTCTGCTATAAAAAAGAATGAAATACTGCCATTCGCAGCAACATGGATGGACTTAGAAAAATTTATATTAAGTGAAATAAGTCAGGCACAGAGAGAGAAATACCACATGTTCTCAGTTATTTGTGGGAGCTAAAAATAAATAAATAAATACACAATTGGGGGAGGGTGGGGAAGAATATACAGCAATCACAATTCCTTGAACTTGTTAAGACAAGTGAACAGATATGATGTTGATGGTGGGAGTGGGGAGAGGAAGGCGGGGGAGGAATCAGTAAAGGGACATGAAAATCAACTACATTGTATATTGATAAAATAAAATTTTTTAAAAAGTGAATAATGAAATTAATGGAAATTATGCTGACATTGAGTGTATAATTATAACCCAAAATTTTTCAGAGCGTAATTAAGAGGAAGTGATAAATTTCTAATAGGAGTAGTAAATAGGTTCCTGAATTGAACCATATGAATGAATGATACGAATACATTGGGAAAATACTAAAATTTCTTGATTTAATGTGAAAATTTGTTAATATAGCAAAGATAATAAGTTCATATTATACCTTTAGATTGAGGTCATCATTGACAAACTGGTTAATAATATCAGTTTGAAAACCACTTAAATTAGTCACAGCAGAAAAAAAATCTTCAAAATGCTCAAATGTAAGAAATTCATATTATACCTTTAGATTGAGGTCATCATTGACAAACTGGTTAATAATATCAATTTGAAAACCACTTAAATTAGTCACAGCAGAAAAAAAATCTTCAAAATGCTCAAATGTAAGAGGTTTTTTAATTTTCAAATTTGACAACTATCATAAAATATGTATATTATTAACAATGATTTAAGTCAAAAGTAACTTTAAAAACTATCAACATTTAAAGAAAATTTCTATCAACCAATATAGAGCAAAGTCCATGATTTTGTATGGCCCACGAGCTAAGAATGATTTTAACATTTTTAAGTGATTGGAATAATAATATAACATAACATGTGAGAATTATATAAAATTTGAAATTCAAGGTCTATAAGTAAGTTTTATTGGAACACAGTCATGCTTACTCATTTATGTACTGTTTATTGCTCCTTTTGTCCTATGATGACAGAGGTAAGCAGTTAGGACAGAGCCCGTATGGTCCTGAAAGCCTAAAATTTTCACTGTCTCACCTTTGTAGAAAATGTTTGCCAACCTCTGACTGAATTCTCTCCAATAAATGATATTATGAAATTTTTGTTATATAAAGAGGTGATCAAAGAGTATATAGCCAAAATATGTAAGAAAAAAATACTATAGCATTGAAATAGCTAATTTTATAAACGTATCTTGTTATTTTTCTGGGTTTTATATTTGTGGTATTTGTTAGCCCTTTAGAACTTTGTAGCTTGTTGTGATTACTTTTCTCAGCCTAAATATTCACTTTCATTTCTAATTTTGTGTTTGTAATTTTGCTTTTTTCTTAAACATCACCCTCCTAAATTATTTAAGCTCTACTATCAACAAAACTGGATAAGCCAGGAAATAATAAACTACGTTTTTGTCTCAACTGTGGCCTGAATGCAGTTTTCATGCTACATGTCTGTCCTATTTATAAACATCACACATTGACTGAAATTAGTTTTCAAAGGGCAAACAAGCATCTAGGGTGAAATAAAGAAAATAATTTTGCTAAATGTTTTACCTTATTAGACTTGACCTCCTGCTAAAACTTTCTCAAAATTGTTCCTAAAGAGTGGGAACTACTGGTTTGAGTCTTAGAATGGCACATTATTGCTCAGAGGGATTTTTTATGACTAGGTTTAAAATAGAAATGCCAACAGGTTTAATCATGGTACTGCGGCAGAGGGTACAGCACATTAACATTATTGCATGAAAAAATATCAATCTGCTGTGCGAATATACTGAGCACCTTTAATATTTTCATTTGCATTTACAAAAACTCACATTTAAATTTTTCATGAAAGCTAAATAAGACTTTGCAGAGAAATGCCCTCTGAAGATCTTTCAGTTTGAAATTCCTCATTTTAGAAAAGGTGGTAAGAGAATGTGAAGAATCATCATTATCAATACAAACCAAATGGGTTTGTCATGCTCCACTATGATCCTCTCGGGTATCACACTTTACCCATTTTTCTGGGGAGCAAATTGTGTTATAATGGGCTGAACATTCAACAGTCAGGTATTTAAGAGTAACACTGCTACAGATATTTAAATGACTCAAGACTGTGCTATAATAAAGCTAGATGGGACCATTGGCTAAGATATTTTGGGCTAACTTTATTTTTTTCCTTTTTTTTTAAAGTCCATATATATGTCAGAAACATATTATTGTATAAGTATGCTCTTCTTGTACCTTCTAAAATTTTGCTTCTATGCTTTAGTCAAAAGTATTCTCATCTGATCTTTAGTCTCCAAGACACCAGATGATAATAAATGTCCTAGACTGGTCCATTGCTGCTGACAAAGACTATCCTTGACCAGACTGTAGCAGGGCTTCTAGCAGCTTAAGGCCATGTTCCTAGGATGACCCAGCGCCACCCCTCTACTCCCTTAAAATGCTCACCTGAAAAATGTTGCAATTATTAATTTATTTTCCTCTGCCCTATGAGATGTAAATTTTCTACCACCCAAAATTGTCTCCTCAAAGACCTGGGAGCCAGCTCTTTGAAATGCAAGCTTCCCTGGAGATAACTCCCTCTCTCTTGTGTTCTGGCTGAGAGGAGGGTAAGGGTGGGCATCTTGCTCCAGCTGGCACCATTCCCTTCTGTCATAAAGATATAAGAAGTTTGTGTCTTCTCTGAGTAAGTACCAATGAGCAAACACAGATAGCCTAGTCATGGAGTCGCCCCATTCCTCTTAATGTCCTTCAGTGCCTTCCCTTTACCGCACTCCAGTGCTTGAAAACTTTCCTGCCTTTTATTTTGATGGCATTGAGGTCAGGTTACCCTGGGTTCTCTCCTCTATTGCAATAGATATTACTGGATAAAATCTGTCTTTACTGCTTTTAACTAGTGTCGGGCTTTGTTTATATTTAACATTACATTTAATTCAAAATATGGGGGTACATTAAAAGTTCATAAAAAATAAAATTAAAAGATAATATGAATCTTTCCATGAACTTTTTAAAGTACTCTTGTACTCATGATAATTTTGTATAGCTCTTTATTTCTTAATAGTCTTGTAGAAAAGTCTTAGCTAGAAGGGACTTAGAACCCATTTCCTTCAACTCTCTCTTTTATAATGAAGGCATCGAGGCTTAGAAGAAAAAGTGAAGCACAGGCCAATAACCATGCGGCTTCAAATAGAAGATAGTGTTTCCAACTCTCCCCTTGTGCTCTTTCTATTGCCATTTCTATTTCTACAGTTTTAGTGCAGTTTCATTTTCTACAGAATAATTTTTATGGTAGAGGAGGAATGGGTCTTGATAAAGCTTAAAGCAGCTTCTGAGCTAAAAATGCTTTATTTTTCAGATTTAAGTACAAAGCTTTACAGAAGTCATGTGAAACAAGACATGTACTTGTGCTAAACAAAAATAATTTCAGATTTCTTAATTTATGTAGTAAAATCCAATAATTTGATCAATTTAATGTCCACTGAATTACAGATTCCTTTTTTTAACATTGAAGTTAAGATTGAAGTGAAGATTTAGCTCAAGATTATAACAAACGTTAGAGTGTATCAGAGCTGTTTTACTGCATAGCTCTAATTTAAAGGCTTAAATTCAAATGTTCTGTCTCTCTATTTTTTACATAATTTCTTTCTTATATGGGTTTTTATATCCCTTAAGAACAAGACTTAGTTTTGGTGTCTATAGCATCAGCAGTAGGACAGATCTAAAAATTCTTTGATACTCTCAACTCTGTTATAAACATGAGTAAGCAAACTAAATTAACTTACAGTAAAAGATCTTCTGGGCAAAAAGAAAGGAAATAAGAAAATGAGCTTTACAAGTAGAGATGTGTGCACTTTTTTAAAATCCTTACTCTACATATGTGAAAATAGCAAATAATAGTCTACTAGGCAATGTATGCCATCCGCTGCATCTAGCTGTGCTTTAAGCCGCTCTTTCTTGGCTTCACAGCGCATGTCTGATGGCACTGGAGCGATTAGGAAGAAAATGGTGCAATTGTAGTGAAAGGAAAAAACCAGCTCTTCCCATGGTTTAGAATTGAGATCAATGATGACACAGTTCAATTACAGCATTAGTTCCTGATGTCAAAGAGGGGTTAAAAATGGATCATTATGACTCTTTAGCAGATAAATTTGGTGCAATTAGAGGCCTGAAAATGTCCCTTTATGTAACTAAAAAATATATAATTGCTCTTAAATGATCTGGGCTACAGAACCTCTTTCTTTTGCATGATAGAAGCTGTTTTAAAATGTTATTGCTTCTCAATGTGAACTTAATTGAATGAGGTTCTAAACCCCAAATCTCAGGTGAGGATAGATGAAATTTTAAGGTAGTCCAAACTACAAGCATTTTAAAAGGTTAGTAAATAGATATCTAATGAAAAAAAAAAAGGTAAACTTTATTAAATAACCTGGCACAGTGCCTTGAACACAGTAGGCATTATGCAAATGCTTACTGAATTAAATATTATATTCCTTCTCTAGGTATGGCTGAAGAATATGAACTAGTTAAATGTCAGTCATGCCAAACAATCTAGCTCAATGGTACTATCCCTCAAATGCTGACATTTATTTTTTGTTTGATGTAAATACAAGTTGAATAAATTTAACTTGAGCTAAGCCAACACAATTCTTTTATTATAGATTTGGTGAGCCAAAACTGTTCTTTTCTAAACCATAATCTGCAATTTGTTACTGAGTTTCTAGCCTGATGTCAGCGCTGAACCTGGAAACACTTGTCATTATGTTCTTGCTATTCCTGTTGTTAGGATTATTGAGCTAATATTTATTGCTTTATCTGAAAGATACTGCAACAAAATAATTAAGGTCTGATTACTAATCATGTGGAGATTAATCTTTTACTTTGTCGTTTAAAGCCACTTTCTAACAGAAGTAAATTTTAGGGAAAAAATTTAAACTAAATTGGTTGTTTTTTGAGTTACACAATTGTACAAAGAGAAGCTTTGGTTTATGGCCATTCTGTACAAATTAGCAAAGCTTTTATCTTCAATACCATGAAACGCATGAGACAGTACATATGCAAAAAGAAAAATAATGTTTTATTTCCCCCTCCTTCCTTTGTATTGACCTGGTTCTTTAGTTCTCTCTCTTTCTTACCCTTTTGCTCCTTTTTGGATATCTGTTTTCTGTGCGGTCTTTGTTCTGCTTGTTTCTGATAACAATTAAATAAATGCCAATACGAAGAAGACATAAAGGAAGAACATATATTTCTTTTAGATTTATTGTTCATTGATGCTGTGTGTTATGAAAAATTCTCTATATTTACTTTAACTGGTATAGGAGTTTTCTCTTGCTCTTAAAATTTTGAAATTATATATATTATTGTATTTCAATGGCAGGAGAGTGAGCAGA
This sequence comes from Galeopterus variegatus, assembly GCF_000696425.1. Lineage (NCBI taxonomy): Eukaryota > Metazoa > Chordata > Mammalia > Dermoptera > Cynocephalidae > Galeopterus > Galeopterus variegatus. The sequence continues at coordinate 329,594 of NW_007726618.1, read as the reverse complement.
ACTTATATCTAATAATGCACTTAATATTTCTGAAATATTGATAATGTTATTTGAGACACATATACTTAGAGTAGGTATTATTACTTTTTATTTACATAAGAGGAAACTGAGGCTTAAAATATTTAATTAATTCACTCATTTTTACACAGTAGGTGTTTTATACAGCTGGACAACATAAAGAAGTAAGTAGGGGTATCTCTAACAAAATTTAAATGCTAATAATATGCTAATCAAATGATACAGATTCCTAATGCTTTGATGTTTACAAACTATTTTCAAGGGCAATAACTTGTTTAATTTCAAGGAAATTTCTTTCTATGGATTTTATTGTTGGAGGCTTTTAGAGAGGTCATGTGTTGTCTATTTTCTTGTATTCATGACAAACACATGCATCTGGTCTTTTTTTTAAAGATTCTGTATTTTTACTACTTGAGATATTCCAGAGGCTGAGTTTATATACAGCCAGAGGGTCTCAGTTCTTCCTAAAAACATGACTCACCCTTGCTATGTAATGCAATGATGTGAATTTTAGAGCTAAGGTAATTTGCAACTAAAATTTTCTTTTTCACTCGGATTGGTATTTCTTAAAAATGTAGATCGTCCTTTTTTATTAAGAAAAAGTAATAAAATTGTCTTTTCGTAGACTCTTATGCTGTATTTAAGGTTGCTAATTCAATGATATAAATGTCAGGCAACACAAAAATTAATTATTAATTATTGATTATCATGTGGAGCATAATACTTTCCTTAGGGATTTAAAGCCTCTTTCTTATTTTATTATTGTAGAGGAATTTCAAGCTTTTTTGAAAATGAATTATTTATTTTTTTTAATTACCACATTTATCATAACACAATGTAGGATTCAGATGTTTGTGCACTTCAATTTGTCTGCCAGCTCTCTTAGATTTTGTTCATTTTTAAAATTTTTTTCCTTTATTTTTTATCCACCTGGGCTATTTCAAAAAGACTATTTTTTAGGTTAGAAATTCTTTCTTTTGTTTGCTCTAACCTGCTCTTTAAGCTCTTGGTAGTGTTTTTTATTTTGTTGAATGAATCCTTCAGTTCCAGGAGGTCTGCTATATTATTTTTTATGCTACTAATCTCTTTGTAAATTTCCTCCTTCATATCCTAAATATTTTTTTCTTATTTCATTATATTGTCTAACCAACTCTTCTTGTATCTCATTGAGTTTCCTTGAGATTGTTGCTCAGAATTCCTTTTCAGTCATTTCCAGGGTTTCCTGTTCCGTGGGGTCTGTTACTTGAGAATTACTATATTCTTTTGATGGTGTGATATTTTCTTGGTTTTTCACATTTCTGGTACCTCTACATTGATGTCTGGTCACCTGGTGGAGCAGTTGCTTCTTCTGTTACTCTGTAGTGGGCTTTGAGAGAGACATCCTTTTCTTTTTCCTGTCTCTGCTGGTTTCTTGCAGTTTCAATGCAGTTGAGTGGGTGGCTGGCCACCTGCATGGTCGCTCTAGCTTCTTCTGTGGTGGTAAGCCACCCTTGTAGTGGCAGTGGCTGTGGCAGTGGGCTGTGGTGCATCACGCACATGGAAGTGGTATTTTTGGTGGGCTCCTGCCTTCTGCTAGGCAGTGGGGGCTGCCTGCATAAAGCCATTTTCTAACAGAAGTAAAACTGGTCCTTTTCATTAATTTTAGTTCATGTATCTATATTCATACATATAAATTTCCCTTGTTAGACCAACAATACCTTGAATATTTTGTTGGTTTTCAGTTGTTGAAAGTAAAGGAGCAAATCTTCTAGATTTATGTTGATAAAAACTGGTCCTTTTCATTAATTTTAGTTCATGTATCTATATTCATACATATAAATTTCCCTTGTTAGACCAACAATACCTTAAATATTTTGTTGGTTTTCAGTTGTTGAAAGTAAAGGAGCAAATCTTCTAGATTTATGTTGATTATTATAGCTCTGTAACTTGACAGGCACCTAATACAGGAAATGTGGCATTCATTCAATTCAGCAGACACTTAGAGGGAAGCTACTATCTTTCAGGTACTATTTTAGGGGCTAGATCTACAAAACATAGAAGGCATATTTCCTGTTCTCAAAGATCTCACTGAGTCAGACATATTAAAAACATAAATGTCAGAGGAGTGGAGAGGAATTTCAGAGGGTCACTGGAACCTGATTTGGTGGCATATGGCTCCTCAGACTTCCCAGGGTTGCTTTGCAGGTGTTCACCTGGAGCTATGGATACTTCTCACAAACTGTGGACACGTTAAAAGAGACATGGAGATTTGCAGGGGCCACATGAGAATGCTTCAATGACATTCTGGTTGATCAACTCCCCAAGGCCAGAATGTTTATCCTTTATCTGGGAAATCTTCCCTCTTCAACTAAGCTTTTTACAAAGAGAGAGAAGAGGAACTGCCAGATTAATTAAATCAACAGTGTGGTATTTGGCTGTCAAATCACCTTCATACCTTTGTGCTACAGGACATTTCCTTGACTGATCCATGAGAATCCATGAGCAGAGATGATACCGAATCTCTCTAAGGTTTTCATTTTTAAATCTGGCTCCATACTCTTCGAGAGGCCATACTTTGATCCAGTGCACAGGAAGAGAAGGAGGGATTGGATTGAATAAATAGCTGAATTCTATGCACTAATGCACATGGGACTTCCACCAGTCTGGCAGAAATTCCTCTAAAATCATTTTGCTATGATAGGTTGTGGCCTCTATAGCATCTATTGATATGGACATAAAATCTATATAAGATCTCAGAGCAAGTTTCCAAGAGTAAGGGATGAAATAAACAGGACAATGGATAGAAAACTGTAATAGAAGATTTCAGGGCAACATTCCAAGGTTAATGGAGAACATAAATGAAGCAACGGATAGAAAATACTTTCTCTATTGTCTAGCTTTTTATGCCCATCATTTTCCAGGTCTTTCTCTTTTATTCTGCCAACACCCTTGACAGATATAACATTTATCTAAGTACGGAACAGCTGCCTGTGACGATATAACACCCTCACCTCCCACATTATGCCACCAAACATGTAGCTCATATTCCTAAGAGAAGCTGAATTTGAAGAAAAAGACAGTGTGTGTGCCACTCCCATGGTTTTCTGCAGGATATGGGGATGTGCAGAATCCTAGAAATGTGTCAGCTAAATAGTGTGGCTTAACACCCCAACTGAGAGGCTGGGTAGCACAGGCGTTTAGCTCAGTGACTGAGCACAGCTGAAATTAAGTATGTGAACTGATGATATGCAAATGATATTTGCTTCAATTATAGCAGCTGTCTCAGCACTAGCCTATTTTAGTAGTTCCAGGTAATAAAACCTTATGAAAATACCAGAAATATGCCTCAGCCTTTCTTCTCATTTTCTCTTATCTTAGGTCCTAGACCAGTTAGAAGCATCTCCTTTGACAGCTCAGGCTCTAGAGGTTAAACAGAACAATTGAACTCTATCTCATCCCTCATAGAATGTCTTGCTATTCTGAGAAACTATAGATGGTTCTTCCAAGTTGATCAAATATTATTTCAAATAAAGGTACTGAAGTCGTGGGCTTAGCCTTTATCGTTAGTGGCTTCTCTCTCTTTGTAGCAACTGTTATATTAAAAAAATTCTATTGCATTTCCCACATTTATGATTCAGTAGGAATTGAGTAGACTCTGCAGAGGAGAGTTGTCTACAAATCTTTTGAATTAGATACAATCTAAAAATCAATGTATGAACATGGATTTATTCCATTGGAACATCTCTGTGTGCTACAAGTTCTTTGAGGGGAAGAGACTCTGCTTTGTAAATCTTCGAACCCCCCACAGAGTCTGGTACCATACTTTAAACAGGAGAAGTTTTCAATTAATAATTGCTGGTAAAACATATGTGCTTTTGAAACAATATTTCCTTACTTTGAGGAATGAATTATCTCAAGAAATTTTAGAAAAGTGAAATACAACACTTATTTTTTTAATCTCTTGCACCAACCTCTTCAAATTAGTTTCATCAGCATCTTTTAAAAAATGTTTGTTAAGGAGCTATTTGTCAATAAATTCAGACTCAAACTTGCTATCAAACTAATGCAATCTGTTTTGGGGAGATAAGAATGAGGATATTTTGTGATTTCACTTTATAAAATGAAAACAATCTGGATTTGGCACTTGTGAATCATATACACACTGGTTGTTCTTACATTCTAGAATAAAATTATCAAACACAAAACTGCCGTGTAGTCTAATGTGAAGAAGTTTGCCATGTGAATTCCCTCCCAATACCCAAAAACCATTATTTTTGGAATGATGAAATTATAATACTCTTCTTCTCTCTCCTGCTATCTAATGCAGTTTTACCTCCTTTGTCTATTAATGTTACTAAGAATTATGTTTCTGTGCGTGAGTTGAATACTTTTTAACTATTCAAAACACACTTCTGTGATGCTGTAGTAGCAACGCTATCACACTCTGACATTTTGGTTTTTCCTTTCTCACTGTTCTTTTTCCTTTTCTATAATCCAGTTTTCCCAGCTACAAGAAAGTTCACGAGCTTTGTGTTAAAGCTAGTGCTGGAACGTAGACCACTTACTTGGAGAAGATGAAGGAATAATTGAAGAAGCATTCTTCTCTCCCTTTCCCCTCTAGGAGATTGCTGCTGTACAGGCAAACACACACACACACACACACACACACACACACACACACACACACACAAGCAAACACCCCCC
>NW_007726618.1:323070-324479 GCF_000696425.1 Galeopterus variegatus | reverse complement strand
TGAAAGTAGGAAATCTAGAAGCTCAAACTCTCAATCTTGGACAAGGATTCTAGTTTTAACTTTTGACAGAGCAACCCTGATTATATAGATGGCATTGAGTGATGTGGCATAAGGGAAACTACCAAAACAGATTAAGATATTCAGGTTATTGAATTTATGGTTTTAATAGAGAAATACATACACACATACATACAGATAGATAGAAATGGATGTGGCCGACCATCTGTACACTTAAAGGGCACTGCTGTACACTCCAGGTTGCACTTGCTTCCTGAGAAATATCTTCTTTGTTCTCAGCGAGAATATATTGTATTATAATCTAAAGCAGGATCCTTCCTGCTCCATAATCTTTTCATGGAAGAGAATATGTATTGGCTTCTGAGAGCCCCAGAATTTCTCAAGTCTAATACAAATGTAGAAACGTGGTAATGCTAGTACTTATCCCATGATGGTGATTCATAAAAGGTGATGCAAGTTTGGCGAAGAGTCTGTCTTCTGCATTTCATATCTGATGACGTCCCTTACAATGGTGGTGTAATAGCTCAGTGCTGACAACTTTGAACCTGTAAGGTGACAACCATTAGAGGGCAGCACAGTTACATTTTCTTAGCAGGAAACAGGTAATACACATATTCCTTGCAGGGGTCTTCATGAATGAGGCAGTGGTCTCAGTCATAAGGGCAGATTTTTTTNCTAGTGCTTGAACGTAGACCACTTACTTGGAGAAGATGAAGGAATAATTGAAGAAGCATTCTTCTCTCCCTTTCCCCTCTAGGAGATTGCTGCTGTACAGGCAAACACACACACACACACACACACACACACAAGCAAACACCCCCCCCGACACACACACATGCACACATACAAACACACTGGTAACGTGGCCTGCTCCATGTCCTTCAACCTAACAGTAATTTGTGATTCCCCATCTGATGGGCACATGCACAATGATCTCTTTCATATCCAGGGTGGTAATTTCACACTAAACACTTCAATTATTTATAAATGGATTTCAGAGACAGTAACTAGCAGCTGGGCTATAGAAGCTGCTCTGACTAAGGCGTGGCCAGTAGAACCACTTGCCACTTTAAACAGTGTTATTAATATTTATGTGACTTGATCAGCTAGTTTAGATGCAGGTCTTCCCTGGGCTATGTGGAAGAAGCCTTCTTATTTTCACATGCCTGTAATTATAGGCTGATTCTTTCTTTCTTTCTTTTTTTCTGGCCAGACTTCATGGGTAATTGAAGGTCAGGTCCCTGAGCTGAAAAGTGTGCCAAGCTCATCCAAGCCATAATGCTTTCTCCACTTTTTCTTTAGCTCTTTGGAGTCAATTAAAACTTAGGTATGAAAGTAGGAAATCTAGAAGCTCAAACTCTCAATCTTGGACAAGGATTCTAGTTTTAACT
>NW_007726618.1:320777-321769 GCF_000696425.1 Galeopterus variegatus | reverse complement strand
GGGGGGGTGGGGGGGCCAGTCTGGAAAATGTAAGCAAACAGATTATTTCCCTCCTAACAAAGTCCAAATTCCCAAGTCTTCCATAACTCAGCGCTGTAGCAAAAGTAGCTGTTGTGGAAAGGACAGGTTTAAATGCTTAAGAATTAATGACCTGCAATCATGACAAATCACCTTGTATGTTATCTCATTTGTTGGCAATGAACGTCTTAGCTACAAGCTGCCAGGGAGATGAGATCTGGGTAAATAATCCATAATTACAGTAGAGTAGATGAAGATTGACTGGTGAAGGGAAGTTTTATCCTTTGGGATCAAAGAACTTTTCCTTTGACTTTACTAATGAAGTAGTTGCTACAGGATAAATAAATACAGACATTGTGTAGCATGCTATACAATTAAAAATACTCCCTACCTGTGAACCTACCTCAGTAGATGAAGACTGTCACAGGAGTAGCAGTGAACTCAACAGCTGGAGGGGTGGAGTGTGGACCCCAGCCAGTGCCCCAGAACCCAGAGTGACCCAGGAGTGCTCATTCCACAGGCCAGTGGGCCGGAAACTGGGGTAATGAGATAATTGGCTCAGTCTTTAAACAACCGAAGCCAACATTTTCCCCCATTCATTGCTCCTTTTCCCTTCCTTTTTTCTGATCTCCCAAGGATCTGCTTTCTGCTCAGGCGAGGCTTGAAAGAAATAATTCAAGGATGCTTAGTTTGGAAGTAGAACAAATTTTACATGAAGGAGAATATGAATCTGGTTAAACTCGAGGGTGGTGGCAGTTAATTAGCACTGTAGGCAGCTTCCTCACACTGAACATAGTGAGATATTTCTTTTCTTTTTATGAAGTGCAAATAAGAGGTAAGAAATGGAGAGATTTGATTGGGCAGCAGAGGCTTGACTATCCACTACCAAGGGAAATATAAAAGGTCAAAGAAATATTCGGTGCACATTCTAGAGATTGAATAAAATCTTGTATCACTGAATTAACTTTTCAATC
>NW_007726618.1:310575-320499 GCF_000696425.1 Galeopterus variegatus | reverse complement strand
TATTCGGTGCACATTCTAGAGATTGAATAAAATCTTGTATCACTGAATTAACTTTTCAATCAATCAATCTAACATTAGTCAGGAGCAATGTTCTCATTTTTTTGCTACTAACTTTGACATTATTTTTGACACAAGTACTATCAGCTTTGGCTGACTGTGCTGTAGAGGGCTTGCCAAACAGTGGAAAACAGAATATCAATCTAACATTAGTCAGGAGCAATGTTCTCATTTTTTTGCTACTAACTTTGACATTATTTTTGACGCAAGTACTATCAGCTTTGGCTGACTGTGCTGTAGAGGGCTTGCCAAACAGTGGAAAACAGAAAGCACAGACACAAGCACACACTCACAGCTGGCCTCCCCATAATTCTCACTTCCACTCTCAAATCAGCACCATCATTTCTAACCATTGAGTAGGGTAGACTATCAGGTTAATGCAGGTCATACCTTTGCATATGAAAGCTGCCATGATAAATGCTACCGGAGCTGAGTAACTGGGAAGAGGAACCTGTGTCTGAACAAAAGGTCAGGTGCATACAAGCGATGCCGGACATCCAAGTGCAATTCTTAGGACTGGGAAGTACGGTCTCAATGTGTGCTAGTGATGAGTAGAGCTGAGTAACTGGGAAGAGGAACCTGTGTCTGAACAAAAGGTCAGGTGCATACAAGCGATGCTGGACATCCAAGTGCAATTCTTAGGACTGGGAAGTACGGTCTCAATGTGTGCTAGTGATGAGTGACTTTAGGGGAGGAGAGAAGGAGAGGTTGGTGAGTAGCTTGGGCATCATAGCCCTGCCCCGAGACTTTTTACCAAGCAAGCTGCAGATTGGTGCCCACCCGGGAATAGTGCTAAACATTTCATCCATTGCACAATTGCACAATATAAAACAATGGATGCATTCGTCTCTTTACTCCTCTTGACCATGAGACTAAAATCTTTTTGTAGCCGACATCAGCATATTAGTTTCCTAGGGCTGCCATAACAAATACTGCAAACTGAGTGGCTTAAACACAGAAATTTATTGTCAGTTTTAGTGTCAGTTTTGGAGGCTAGAAGTATAAGATCGAGGTGTTATCAGGGTTGGTGTCTTCTGAGGACTGTGAGGACCAATCTGTCCCATCCCTCTCCCCTAGCTTCTGGGGGTTTACTGCCAATCTTTGGAGGGTCCTTGGCTTGTAGAAACAGCACCCCAATATTTGCTTTTATCTTCACATGACATTCTCCCTGTGTGTTCACATCATCTTTCCTCTGTGTGTATCCATCACCAAATTTCTCCATTTTATAAAGGCATCTGTCAAATTAGATTAGGAGCCCACCCTGTTTTACTCTGGCCTCAGCCTATCTTAACTAATTACATCCGCAATGACCCTATTTCCAAAAAAGTTCTCATTCTGAGATAGTGGCAGTTAGGACTTCAACATATGAGTTTTTGGGGACACAATTCAGCCCATAACAGGCAGAAATGTGTTCAATATTTTAACTTAATCTATTTAAATATAGCCTCATTGTTGGCCCTTTGTAGTTTAACTGCTTAGAATAAATCATAGCGTAATTTTAAAACGTATAATGGAAATACTTTTATGTTGGTTTATGCATTTTTAAAATTTTCAATTGTAATAGTGTATTTGATGGCTTATGTATTTTTAAAATTTTTAATTGAAATAATGTATTTTTCTAAATAGTGTAGTTCTAAACAGTGTAGCTCTTGGAATTGATACAAGCAACTGAGACCATCAGGGAACATTACTTTCCTCCCTTCTCTTCCGCATGAGACTATTCAGTCAGTTCAAACCTCCACGACATCCCTAATGGGCAGATTATAAAGCTTAATGACCCTCAGTATCACTGAGTTCTCTTTGTCTCTAAATCCCCCAGGCTCTAGATTGAGTTGCTTCCTCTTGTTCCTGCCTCTATGAACACGGAGAGCAGCTGGCCAACGTGCTTTGTAGAGGAACCCTTTATCTACCTGACACGCATTATTAGGTTGCCTCTTTTCCATTCCATCTAATAAACAAATAATCTAATGTTCACTTAGGTTTTATTTTCACTCTTCATCATCTTTGTGGCTCTTGCAAAACTGTTCTGGAATCTCCTGACATGCTTGAGTTAGTTATCTCTGAACTAGAGACATTTTTCCAGGTAGTTCTGACCTCAGCAGGGTGGAGAAGGGCTGGGGTTGAGGATGTGTCTGTTTTCTTGCAGAGCTGTCCTCAGATCAAGTGGCATACCTTCCTTGGAATTCCATACATTTCTGCTCCTTGGAGCAGTGCCCCACCTGTATGTCATTTCTTTGAAACATTTATTTAATGCTTTCTATGAGCCCGATACTGGGGCTAGGAGCTGAGATATGATAGTGAACATTATGGGGATCCTGGTGACGAAGAAATGATAGTCTAGAGGATCTCAGATATTTTGATCTCAGGACCCCTTTACACTCTCAAAAATTATTGAGATCTCCAAATAACTTTTCTTTATGTCTATTATATCTATTGATATTTATCAAGTTAGAAAGTAAAATGGAGAAATTTTTAAAATATTTATTAATTCATTTAAAAACAACACTAACAAACTCATCATGCGTTACTATAAATAATATATTTTAATAAAAAAATAATTACACTTTTGACATAAAAAATAAATTTAGTGAGAAGAGTGACATTGTTTAACATTTTTACAGATGTGTTTAATGCCCAGCTTGATACAAGACAGCTGAATTCTCTTATCTGCTTTTGTGTCCAATCTGTTGTAATATGTTATTTTGGTTCAAATATAAGAAGATAAGTAGCAGGAAAATGCATGAACTATTTAATCAAATTTTAGACAATAGTAGTTATTCTTCCTTGATGTCACACCAAAACCCAACCAGTGGTAGCATCCTAAAGTTTAGTTGCAATGTGGGATCTGAAACCATATCCACGAACATTCATACTCCGTTATGTTAAAGCTCTTTGGTGTATCTTGCACTTTGAATTTTTTTACCCACGAATTAGAATTTAGAAAATATTGGCTTAGTTATATAGATTTTCCAAATGTGACACATTTCATTGTAACTTTATCAAAAAGTCACATTTGTTAACATCACCACTGAACTCATCAGAAACATTTTTAAGTATTGGGATGCTCTCCAGCTCATGGTAATGTGTGTAAGTTCTCCAAAATTCTAATTTTCACTTGAAAACTTGAATTTTATCATTGACAACAAATACTGTCAATTTTTTTCCTTGAAGTGATAGCTGCACTTTATTAATTTTTCATAAAATATTGGCTAAATACCCAAGTCTGAATAGTTAGTGTTACAATAATTCTTTCAAGTGAAAATGGTATTCTGTGAAGAAGTGACTAGTTCTGCTTATAATTCAAACTACTGTATGTCCTTGAGACAGTTACCACCTTCCAGCATGCGATGGAAGTGCTGTGTACATGCTTCTCATGCCATCACAGGCTACAAAAGGGACGTGTACTCAAGGGCTGAGATTTAGTTAAAATAATAATTGTTACTGCTTCATCAGGGAATTCTTAAGCTTCAGTGAAACTGCCATTGATCTTACTGTGAGTACATAGCAGTGCAGAATAGATGGCTACTGGTAAACTGAGTGCCATTGCTTCAATTTGCACTAAGGTGCTAGCAGTTTATACACTGTTGCCTTTGCACCATCAGTGCATGTGGCAAACAAATTCTCAGTATAATTATGAAAATAGCTGTTTAGGTTTGGACACTATGAAAGGGCCTTGGGGACTCCCAGAGGTACACAGAGAACACTCTGGGAATTGCTGGTCCATTAGGCAAGACCAGTAAACAGGCAAGTGTGAGACAGCATTTCACTAATAAGCTGGGATAGTCAGTGAAATTCGAAGTTAGGAGAGTCAGAAAATACTTCTCTGAGAGGTGTCGTCGAAACTGAATTCTGGAAGACAGGTAGAAATTAGTCAGAGCATGTTAGAAAATTGGAGAAAGGAAGGTCAGAGGCAAAGACCTGTACAAAGAATAATTTGAAGGTGAGAAAGATGGTATTCTCATGGGTCTGCAAGAGGTTCAAGGTGTCTGCAGAATACAACGTGAGTTGCTATGAAATAAAGTTGAGGAGATAAGCAAGTGCCAACTATACAGGGCCACGTGTGCTAACATTCAGTACTGAAGACATCTGAGACAGTTGCTGAAGTAATCTAAGGCAGAAAGCATGATAGCCAAAATCAAGGTAAATACTGGGGGTAGAGAAAATGCATGGAATTAAGAAACATTGAAAAGGTAAGAGTGAGAAATCTTAGTGGTTAATCAAATGTCAGAATGAGAGAGAGAGAGGAGTCAAAAATGACACTTCAGTTACTAGCTTGGATGGGACTGATACAGGGCATGTTGGAGGAGACGTGAACTTGGAAGGGAGGAGGTAAGATAATGTGGTTAATTTTGACATGTTGCCTTTTCCCAGGCAGCCATCGATATTGACTTTCAAGAAAGGATCTGAAACTCTTTCCTACAGTGGTGTAACAACATAGTCTTCGAAAATAAAATTGGAGCAAAACAAATTTTTCAAAGCATCTTGGAACCTCAGTGCATTTATTAGCTGTGTTACAAAGACCCTATTTCAGAAAGAAACTCTCGGCGATTTTTCTAACACAAACTCTGGGAAACTTGGAGTAGTAATGTTGACCGCAACCTCTTCACACCAGCACCACCTCATATTTGACTGGTGCTGTGGAGTTCTCAGAGTGATTTCACATTAACTCATATAATACCTGTGAGTACCATTGTTATGCAATTGCATATAGCTCACGTGTAATTGAGACTTGCTGCTACCCTATAAAGCACTAGCTCTATGTAAAGTTTCCCCACCATGGTTTTTCCTGGAGTTTCCAGAGGTTTTCTCATCTATCATCATAAACAAGTTTGGTCAGGGGACATGCGATCAGCTGTGTTGTCTCATCTTGCTCCAGCTGCCTACTCCAGATAGTGCTATACTCTGTTTATCAGATACTCAGATGAGTCTTCGATAAAAAACCTCATCTGCAGATGTTTCCTTCTGACTTCTCATTTTCTAGGATTGTTGGTACTTCTGTTGGGATCTTTCACTAATGTAATATAGCCCTCATATGGGCAAAGCTGCCTTCGGGTCTGTTGAAAAGTGGTATTGAATATCTCACTTCCATTTGTATGCTGTTAGTAGTGCTGCTTGTGTCCCAAACATTTTAGTAAAACAACTCTTATAGGTTCTGTTATAGCTTAGGTCCTCTGATTCTGCATTCAGTAATATTCCAACCTCCTTTTCTGCAACACCAATCCATAAGATGCAGTGATCTCTTTAAATTGCTTTGTTATCCTTCTGGAAAATGTCCCATTATCCATTTTGATGCTCCTTGACTTTTGGCAGAGACAACTAGGAGAGCTGGCTTCTTCCTGTCTGCATTTCCAGCATTCCTAACTGGTTCCACATGTGCCAGAAGGAAAGGGCAACGGTGGTTCTGAACACAGAAACGGTACTTCACGCTGTCCTTCTTGCCATTGCTTTCTTCCATTCCTCATTCATCAGCCACCTTTATTTTTTGTCATTTGCATTGACTGAGTACTGATTTTCCTCCCTGCTGGGGTTTTGTAGAGAGCCTGACAGAAGTTGCAGGACCCTTGTTTTCTCTGTCAGACTTTCTTGTCGAGGGAAGAAGTGAGCCGGTTGATGTATTTGCATCTCTGATGCCAGGAGTGGCTGATTGGGATGGATTCTGTTCATATTAGTTTCATTTTCTATTTCTCTTTGACCAAATGCATGTGAGAAAATAAACCGGTTGGAGCCCAAGAAGCAAGATCAACACAGAACTTAAAACAGTGGAGTAATTACTTGTATTGGGGACTTATGTGCCTGGTTTCTTGTTTAACATTTGCCCAAGTAGAAAAAAATAATCTTGATTATAAAGAGTTCGTGTGGGGTAGACTCACCAAAGCTGTGCATCACCTCACCAGAGGCACTCTCCTGGCTTCCTGCCCTCTCTTCTGTCCTCCGTTCTCCTTTCCCCTCTGGTCAGCTCCCTTTTCCTCACTTATCAGGGTCTCTACTTGCTAGCGCAATCTACAATGTAACTGGATAATTGGAAAGAAGAAAATAATGCCTCCTCCTGGTATCTCACTCCCCATACTGTACCTCTTGGAATGGGAAAGGTCAGGGTTTCTAAAGGCCCATTTGGGGTGGGAGTTGGGGGGAGGTGGGGATAATGAGAGACTGTTTTAGAAGAAGGGCAATGGAAACTGATTGTTTCAGGGAGATTGAACAATGCAGATACTGTAAGAAGGAATGCATTTATTGGTCTTGGGAGTAGCTGAGACCAGTACCCAGTTACCCAGTTTCCATGTGAAGTTCCCTGAGAAGAGGAGGATAGGGCTGTAATAGGGATGGTGGTGGTGGTGGTGGTGGTGGGAACTGATCACTGACATTTGCATCCTGGGGAGACGAGGGGAATTTGCATGGAAGTTATGGAGCCACCCTTCCTCAAGGACCACGATCTTAGTGAGTGTAGAATAAGAAAAGACAGCTCTTGCACAGCTATTCTGGACTGTGTGTGCACCACAGGAAATGGGAACAATCCTGAGATGTGGGAAAGCCAAGCCTCAATAATGAGTAAGATTTAACTCACTGCCAGCCTAGTGGGGTGGTTTCTAAACATATGAAATTTAATTTAAGGGAAGAGAAGAAATTAACTTCTCCTCCTCTTCCTCTTCCCTTTTTATAGCCAACATTGTGGGTTAAAATTCATGTCTATTATACTGTGTTTTGTTTTCCATACCACAGTTAGCGATTATTTTAATGTTGATGGTAACAGTAGCTGGTATTCACTGAGCTATTGCTATGTAGCAGACACCAAGCTAAATGCTTTACATGGATCAATTTCATTTCTACAACAATTTTGAGATAGTTACTATTATTAATCTCTTTGTACAGGTGGGAAACCAAGGCTGGACAGTTTATGTAACTTCTTCAAGTTTACAGAGCCATGAAATAGAGGAGCTGCGTGAACTTGGGTTGTAAATCACCTGCCTCTGTTCTGATGGAACTTTATGCTATACTGCCTTCCTCTTGATCAAAGTGTTGACAGATAAATAAATACTCATTCATAAGGAGGCCTGAACAATAGTCGGTGACTCTTAATTAATGGATATGTATGAATCAAAGAGAGTTGTAAACATTTTTGTAAAGAAAAGAGAAAAGAGATTTAAGATAATGTAAGGAGAAGAACAAATGAAGAGATTTTATGGGCTAATAAAACAAGGCATCTGTATGTACATGCCAGTAAATTATAAATTGCTTCACAGCTCTAATTATTCCTGTGTCCCTCCCTCTTCTCTATGACACCATGTGATTTTTCTCCTACTGTATTTCAGGTTTGGCATATTACAGATACAAGGAGCTCTCAACACTGAGCTGGCAGGATTGTTCTCCACCAAAGGAATAAAACCAAAACTAAAATTTCTTTCTCTCTCTCTGTGTGCGTTTCTGTTCTTTTCTGTCTCTGTGTCTCTCTTTCTCTCTCAAATTTAACACACTGATGAAAATGCCAGATTCTAGAAATAAAAAGGAAACTCAATGATAATGCCATTCTGATCTAGTAAGGCAGGGATCAGCAAACATCTTCTATAAAAGGCCAGATAGTAAATGCTTTAGGCTTTGGGGACCATATGGTCTATGTTGTCATTACTGAACTCCACTACTGTGGCCCCAAAGCAGTAATAGACAATGAAGATAAGAACGAGTGTAGCTGTGTTGCAATAAAACTTTATTTACAAAAATAGGCAGCAGGCCCTAGCTTGCTGACCACTGTAGAAGGATAGAAAATCCAACACAGGTTCTGGGGTAGGGGCTGGGGCTGGGGATTTTAATGCCCACTTAAGAATGGAATACTGAGACTTGGTCCAGCATGAGGTAAGGAACAAGAATTGAGATAGGTGCATAAATCTGAGTCCTGTGATAGCCTAAACCATACTTAAATGCATCCATTCCGTTCCTTTGATATATTCCAAAAACCAGTTCATTGCACAAGAAACTAGAATGCTTTACCCACTGGCCTTGGGAAGCAGCAAAGAGGCTCTGGGTGGCTGACATTCAGGAGTCTTGGTTGCAAACAAGATATCACCCTCACCCTATTTACTTTAAGCAGAAAAGAATTCCAGGTGATACCGAGAGCTGGAATCTGAAGCTACCTAGCCAGGTGTAATGGCCAACCTGCCACAGGATATCACTATGATCCTCAAGCCTGGATGCCAGAAGCTCCAGCACTGCCACTGCTCCTGGGGCCTTGCTGTCATGTTGACTAGAATATTTATTTCCATCTCTCACAGTGACCTCTGCCTGGCTCTCATTTCCAGGTTCAAGACACACATACATCTCACTGTTGGAATCCTCACTACCTGTGAGTCTAGAGTTACGAATTTTCTTTTTCTACCTTGGGAAGGAAGAATTTAAACATAGGAAATTAACAAAATTTAAGGAGGATATTCAAAGCTATTGTGTAGCCTCAAATGATTAAAATCTATGAGAACAAAGATTTTTATAAGTGTCCTGTGGAAAATGTTCAAAAATCCTAGTCTGTGCCACATGTGCGGGGACAGTCTGTTATACCTCCTAAGGGGGAAAAACAAAACAAAACAGAAAAACCTCTTGGCTTATGGGAAGAGGTAGGAAACCTCCCCAATTGACTAAAATTTGTCTTTTTGGGGTTAGCATATTTGAATTAAGATCCAAACAAGATTCACATCTTGCGTTTGTTTGTCTTTTAGAAAAACCTCTTGGCTTATGGGAAGAGGTAGGAAACCTCCCCAATTGACTAAAATTTGTCTTTTTTGGGTTAGCATATTTGAATTAAGATCCAAACAAGATTCACATCTTGCGTTTGTTTGTCTTTTAAGTCTCCTTCATTCTAAGCCATCATCTCCCCTCACTTTCTTTTCATTTATTTGATTTGTTCTAAAAGACCAGTTCGTGTAGAAAGATTCCTTTCCGGGTTCTAGCAGTGTTTTCCTTCAATGTTCTCTAGCTTGTTCATCTATCTTCTACGTGTCCTGTGAGATGGCAGTCCAATGTAGAGAGTCATTCTATTCACATTCGGTTTCTGTTTAGATGAGAATACTTTAGGTGGTGGTTTATCTTTCCTACTGTGTTACAAAGCAAGGCACATAAGATCCAGTTGTTCCCCTTTCAGTGATGCCAAGACGAATTAGTGGGTTCAGGTTGTTTGGGCTCATCCATGGATTATCAAATTACCAATCAACATGTCATCTGATAATTTAAATATTTAGAACCATTGTCATCTCTGAATACATTATACACTATGTATTTCAGTATAGGTTTCAAAATAGTGATTTTCTTAGTCTATAATTCTTTGTGAATTTTATTTTATTTTTTCAGTTTTATTCATATTTATTTTTGTGGCATACAGTGTGCTGTTTTCAATACATGCATATAATGCACACTGATTCACATAGTTTTGTACATGTTAGTCTACTCATTCTCCTCCCCCTGACCCTGCTCCCCTCCTGGCCCCTGGTAACCATTGTATTATTCTCTCTAACTTTATAAAAACTGCTTTTTTTTTTTTTTTAGGTTCCACATATGAGTGAGATCATGCAGTATTTGTCTTTCTGTGCCTGAATTACTTCACTTGACATGATGGCTTCCAGTTCCATCCACATTGCTGCAAGTGATAGGATATCATTTCTTTTTATAGCTAAATACTATTCCATTGTTTATATACCACAGTTTTTTTAATCCATTCATCCATTGATGGGCATTCAGGTTGATTCCATCTCTTGGCTGTTGTGAATAGTGTTGCAATGAACATGGGAGTGCAGGTGGATTTTTGATATTTTGATTTTATTTCCTTTGGGTATATATCAAGTAGTGGGAGAGCTGATATATTTTTAGTTCTCTGAGGAACCTCCATACTGT
>NW_007726618.1:307276-308437 GCF_000696425.1 Galeopterus variegatus | reverse complement strand
CCCCAGGCTATAGTCTCTGTTGTAAGATAAAGAATTGTAACACAACAAGGTTGCTGGCTCAGAGACAGACAGGTTACTGATTGATACGTAAAGATACTGGGCAATTGCTATAAGAAGAGAATGTTTGCTAAGATCAAGCTTTTATTGGTGGATCAACTTAACTTCTTGAAAAATTGCAATATGGAATGTCGCCTTGCTTTTCTTATTGAATGTTACCAGCTTCTATTGTTAAACTTGTTAAACTGTACTTAGAAAAAACCCCCACCTATGTTCTCTTCCTGTAACTTCCTGGTCTGGACAATAAATGTGGGAAGAGAACCNTGTATCCAACTTTGTTCCTTTTGTTCAAGATTGTTTTAGCTATACAGGGTCTTTTGTGGTCCCATACAAATTTTAAGATCATTTATTTTTTATTATTTCTGTGAAGAATGTCTTTGTTATTTTTACAGGGAATATGTAGATTGCTTTGGGTAATATGGACATTTTGATGATGTTAAATCTTACAACACACTAACATGGGATATTTTTTCCATTTTTTTGTGTCCTTTTCAATTTTTTTCACCAATGTTTTATAGTTTTCTTTGCAGAAGTCTTTCATCTCCTTGGTTATATTTACTCAGGTATTTCATTTTTTGGTAGCTATTGTGAATAAGATTACTTTCTTGATTTCTTCTTCAGCTATTTTGTTGTTGGCTTATAGGAAGGCTAGTCATTTTTGTGTGTTGATTTTTTATCCTGCCTCTTTACTGAATTCATTTATTAGTTATAGTAATTTTTTGGTGGAGTCTTTAGAGTTTTCTATGTATAAAATCATGTCATCTGAAAATAGGGATAGATTGACTCCTTCCTTTCCAATTTGGGTGCCTCTTATTGCTTTCTTTTATTGTGCTTATTGTGCTGGCTAGAACTTCCAGTATTATGTTGAATAAGAGTAGAGAAAGTGAGCATCCTTGTCTTGTTCCCAATCTTAGAGGAAAAGCCTCCAAATTTTGTCCATTCAAATTTTTGTCCATCCATGATATTAGCAGTTGTTTTGTCATATGTGGCCTTTATTGTGTTGAGGTACATTCCCTCTATACCTATTTTTTTGTGTGTTTTTATTGTAAAGTGGTGTTGGATTTTATCAAATGCTTTTTCTGCATCTGTGGAAATGATCAATGT
>NW_007726618.1:304985-306527 GCF_000696425.1 Galeopterus variegatus | reverse complement strand
TTGTAAAGTGGTGTTGGATTTTATCAAATGCTTTTTCTGCATCTGTGGAAATGATCAATGTCTTTTTTTTCCTTTACTCTGATGTGATGTATCACATTTATTGATTTTGCATATGTGAACCATCTTTGCATCCCTGGATAAATCCCACTTGATCGTGGCAAATGATCCTTTTAATGTGTTTCTGGATTCTGTTTGCTAATATTCTGTTGAGAATCTTTGCATCTGTATTTATTAGGGATATTGGTCTGTAGTTTCTTTTTTTTTTTTTGTTGTGTCTTTTTCAGGTTTCGATCTGAGGTTAATGTTGGCCTCATAGAATTAGTTTGGAAATATTCCCTCTTCTCCAATTTTTTGGAAGAGTTTGAGAAGAATCAGTATTAGGTCTTCAAATGTTTGATAGAATTCAGCAGTGAAGGAATCTGTTCCTGGGGTCATCTTTCTTGGGAGACTTTTTATTACTGCTTCAATCTCATTACTCGTTACTGGTCCATTTAGGTTTTCTAGTTCTTCATGTCTCAACTTTAGTAAGTTGTATGTGTCCAGAATTTATCTATTCCTTCTAGATTTTCCAGTTTGTTTGCATATAGTTGTTAGTAGTAGTCTCTTATGAGACTTTTCAATTTTTTTAATCTTTTCAAAAGATGGCCTGGGGGACTGGTATGGTACATGCTGAAGCTCTCTTCTCCCCTGCAGACTCCAAGCAACTTCATGTTGATTTATGCTCCGGGGCCTACAATTTCTCCTCGCCCCTCACTGGGGTCCAGCCCTGAAGTGGCTGGGGCTGAAAACAGATGGAGGGGTCCCTTCTTTCTCTTGCTGTGGCTTCCCTCACCTTCATGAACTCTGCGGGTCTCTCCTCCTCTTCCCCTAGCTCTAGTGATCCAAGGTTGGCAGTCTCTGCTTTTTAATAGTTGTAAATTCATCCGTTGTGTAAGTGAGTGACACTGGTGACCATCTATTCTGCCATCTTGATGATGTCTCCCTCTTTGTGAATTTTAAAAAAGAACATCCTCTCACCAATTATTTGAAATATAATCTGTTCAGAAAGGCAAGACCCTGACTGATTTCTTTTATTGGTTTTCATAGTGAGTTGGTGCTCTAGAAAACTCCTGTGATGACTGTCTTAATTCATTGGGCTGCTATAACAAAATGCCTTAGACCGAGTAATTTACAAATAACAGAAATTTATTACTCACAGTTCTGGAGGATGGGAAGTCCAAGATCAAGTCACCAGCAGATTGAGTGTCTGGTAAAGGCTTACTTCATAGATGGTGCCTTGTTGCTTCACAATGTAGAAGGGATGAAAGTTTCCAGAGAGCTCCCTTAGGCCTCTTTTATAAGGGCACTAATACCATTCATGTGGATGGAGACTTCATGATTTAATCAACCCCCAAAGTTCCCACCTCTTAATACTATCACATTGGGTCTTATGTTCCCACATATGAATTTTAGGGACACATTCAGACCATAGGAATGACCAATATGTTTTTTTAATTGTTAGTATATTTTAATTTTATGAATTTTTAATATTACTCAAAATGC
>NW_007726618.1:302439-304338 GCF_000696425.1 Galeopterus variegatus | reverse complement strand
TATGTTTTTTTAATTGTTAGTATATTTTAATTTTATGAATTTTTAATATTACTCAAAATGCGTAGATTTTTTAAAAGTCTTAAATTTGCTTCAATACATTTATTTTTCCTTTGCTCAAATTGTTCCAGCTTTTGGTCAGTGAAGACCCCTCTGTGTTGGTCTCTGTGATACCATTAGTTCTTGACAGCTTCCTTGCCTTTTTGCCTAATAAGATATCCCAGGCTCAGTTTGTGCATTTTCTTTGCAAGAACTAGAATAAGGAATTTTTTAAAGGAGCCCCCCCCCCCTTTTTTGCAGTAAAAAATGGAATTTAGAGTCTTTGGAGATTGCTGAGTTCCTTGCTACTGGGATGTCATTGCTTCTTGGCCTTTGCAATGAACAGAGCAAGGAAATGCAGTTTTACAAAGGAAAAAAATAAAGCATTTATATTAATAGTTCTAATTTTTTAAAAGGCCTTTTTAAACTGAAAGTTGGTTACATGTGTATTATATAAAAAAAGATTCTGGGGCCGGCCTGGTGAGCCTTTTTAAACTGAAAGTTGGTTACATGTGTATTATATAAAAAAAGATTCTGGGGCCGGCCCAGTGGCGCACTGGAGAGTGCGCTGCTGGGAGCGCAGCGGCACTCCCGCCAAGGGTTCGGATCCCATGTGGAGACCGGTTCCCGCTCACTGGCTGAGCGTGGTGCGGGCACAACACCGAGGGTTGCGATCCCGTTACCGGTCAGTAAAAAAAGACAAAAAGGAAAAAAAAAAAAAAAGATTCTGATTTTACCCAGATAGTAACAGTTGACCCAGGAAACAAAAAGGAAGACACAAGGGCATAAGAATTTAGGATTTTAGAAGAGGAACCCCAGGGACTTGGATGAAGAGATACTACTAGTACCTCTTATAGAGCACGATGAGGCCAACTGCAGCCTCCAAGGTGACACACTAGTCCTTATGTCAGCGTCTCTATGAGTATTTACTTTGCTTGGCCAAAGCTTGCACAAAATATTACTAAAAAATAACAACAAAACACCTCTGCCTAGCTGGTTTTCTTTCCCTAATAAGCAACTTGGTTTTGATGCCTGAAGGCCTAAAGGACTTTTTTCTTTACCTTTAAAGTCCACTAAATGTATTAGATAAAGTTTCAGCATGTGTCATCTGTTATTCTCAGATATTCATTGTGCCATATCAATAGGTAGTTAAAAGAAATTTTTTTTGGTAAGATTTTCTTAATTTTAGTATTTGTTCTGTTCCATTGTTTGGATTTTCTCTTTAGGAATCCTTGTGTCCGTTAGCTCTTTGCCTATCAACTATATTTGCCACTCTCTCAAATACTTTTTATCTCTTTGTTTTCTTTTGATTATGAATTGTCATCATTTTTACCTTCTACTTCTCTTAAAGTATCATATGTTATCTTTATTCTTGTGTGCATTCCAGTTCAGGCTTCATTTCTCAAATAATTTTTTTTCTTTTATTTCTAATTTTTTCTTTAGTTCTCACCTCGTGTCTGAATTTTCTAATCCTAGCTTATTTTGTTCTTTAAATTTTTAAAATTATATTTTAAAAATTCTTTAGCTTGTTGTAAATAGAGTTTCCATCTTTTTAGTGGCTATCTATTTCTGAACAATGTCAATATCTGTAGGGACATTTTTCTACTCCTTATTTGTTTTACTTTATTTCATTTGCATTTGACACAATTCTGCTCATTGCTCATTGTATACAACATTAGACATTGATATTTTAGGAGGCCGGGTGGGTCAGGTTAGCCTTTCTAGCTTCACAGATCTACTCTCTTTTTATCTTTGCCAGAGGTTTACAAATTTAAAATTCAATAAATATGATCCTGTGTTTCCTGAGATGTACTATCTCTTTCCCACCTCTCCTACTTTTATCTGTATCATCCTTTATCTTTT
>NW_007726618.1:300706-302410 GCF_000696425.1 Galeopterus variegatus | reverse complement strand
TTGTACATCTATTGGTTCTGACTTACTGAATTTGGAAACTGTTCCCAGCAGTTTCTTTTCAGAGTGTTTTTTGTTTGTTTGTTTTTGTTTTTGTTTGTTTTTTCCTGAAAGGGAACTTACTTGTTTAGTTATGTGATCTCATATTCCCAGAGTTCTGGCCCCTTCAGGTCCACAACTTTCAATTCCCTGTGAGTGTTCAAAACCCTCCCAATTCCATTTTGGCTTGTCACACTTTAGAGTAGCCACCTGTTGATGGTTTAGGGCTTCTCTCATTTTTAGATCCTGCAGAAAGCTATTTGCTTCCCTCTGTTACCCCCCACACCAATGCTGATAACACGTTTTGTCCACACATCCTTCTATTTTGAGGATTGTGGGGATACTTTGTCACTTAATTTTGTTGTAAATGTTTTTGTTTTTGCCTTCCTGGATACTCTGTACATTTTCCTGAGGGGATTTGGGAAGACTAAAAAACAACACCAGTGCTGTTTCCATCTTCCCAGAAGTTTCTTCTAGTTCACATCTTCTCGTTCCTAGTTTTTTACTCAGCTTTTTTTAGTTTTATGTATTACTAGTGCTTTTTTCTTATACTGAAATCTTGGTTCATAAGAACATTAATATAATTACTTCATCTTCCATATATTTATAATAGCTCCAAAATAATGGCAAAACTACTGCAGTCAGTTTAAGATTTCTTTGCATTTATTGTTTGTCTTTTAATTAGGGTGACTAGCCTTTTCCGGTTTGCCTGAGACTTTCCTGGTTTTAGCACCAAAAGTCCTGTGTCCTGGAAACCCCTCAATTCTAAGTAAAACCTAAATGGTTTGTCATCTTGTGTAAGACAGATAGACTTATATAGCTACAGACAGTTTTATACAGCTACAGGCAGTCAGAATACTCTTTAAAATTTACTTGAAGNAGCTACAGACAGTTTTATACAGCTACAGGCAGTCAGAATACTCTTTAAAATTTACTTGAAGTCATTTATTTTTAATGACCAACTATTAGGTACCTTGTTTTATAGTTTTGTTTTGTAGACCATACACATATTTTCAATTAAAGTAAAATAAATTTAAAAAAATGTTAAAGACACTGAAAAAAAAGTCTAATTGTAGATCAAATTATTGACACACCACGTTTAAAACTGAATAACTTCAAATGAATTTTAAACAACTCTTTTATTTCCCTGCTGCTCTTTGCATTTGTCCAGGTAGCCATTTTAACAAGGGTTTTGATTTATCCTCCTGCTATTTCTCTAACAGAATATAAACATGTTTGTATGTTTACATATTTCAACTTTATTACACAAAAGTTGATATTAGACTCAGTGTTCTGTATTTGATATTGTCTCTTACAAATATATCCTGGAAATCATTTTATATAAATATTACAGATACTCTTTGTTCTGTTTTACATAGGTATATGCTCTGTAGTATGAATGAACCATAGTTTATCTACCCAGTCCCCTGATGATGGCCACTTGGGTTGTTTATAGTCTTTTGCTGTTGTAAATGACAGCACAGCAATTATCTTTTACCAAATGTTAATTTTTCTTTTTGTCAGTGTATCTTTGGGATAGAATGCATAAGTGGAACTGTCTGCTGGGCCAGAGAATGTGTGTACGTGTGTGTGTGTGTAATATTACCAAATCCCCCTTTGGAAGAGCTGTGCCATTTTGAATTCCCATTAGCAATGTATGAAAGTATA
>NW_007726618.1:298457-300525 GCF_000696425.1 Galeopterus variegatus | reverse complement strand
AAATCCCCCTTTGGAAGAGCTGTGCCATTTTGAATTCCCATTAGCAATGTATGAAAGTATATGTACTTGATTCATGACAGCACTGTCAACAGAACAGGTTGCTGTACTTTTGAATATTTGACAAAATATGTGAGAAATGATACCTCCTCAGTGTAATTTTTATTTATATTCTTTTAATATGAGTGAATTTGAGCATATTTTCCCATTACACAGTGTCATTCACATTTGTTCATAGCCTATGCTTATTTTTTCTATTGGCTTGTTAGTGCTTTTCTTCTCAATATTTAGAAGCTCTTTATATAGTTGGAATATTAACAATTTGTGATATACATTTAAAAATATTTTTTTGCAGTTTTTCATTAGTCTTTTTTACTTTTTTTAATTCCAAAAAAATTTTTTTTTGTCATACAGAGTATTTGTTTTTATTTTTTATATGATCCACTTTTGAATTTTGAACCACAAAGTGAACAGCCTCTTGCTGATATGGAGAAAGTTTTCGTGGTCTAGATAAAAGCTCAAACCACCACAACATTCCATTAAGCCAAAGTCTAATCCAGAGCAAGTCTCTATTTAACTCTTGCATTCTATGAAGGCTGAGAGAGACGAGGAACTGCAGAAGTGAAGTGTGATGTAGTAGAGGTTGGCTCATGAGGTCTAAGGAAAGAAGGTGTCTCCATAACATAAAAGGGCAAGGTGAAGCAGCAAGTCCTCATGTAGAAGCTGCACCAAGTTACCCAGAAGATCTAGCTAAGATCTTTGACAAAGGCAGCTACACTAAACCACAGATTTTCAGTGTAGACAAAGCAGCCTCATATTGAAAGAATATGGCATCTAAGACGTTCATAGCTGGCTTTAAAGCATCAAAGGACAGGCTGACTCTCTCGTTAGGGGATAATGCAGCTGGTGACTTTAAGTTGAAGCCAGTACTCATTTACCATTCCAAAAGTGATAGGGCCCTTAAGAATTATGCTAAATTTACTCTACCTATGCTGTATAAATGGAACAACAAAGCCTAGATGACAGCACATCTGTTTACAGCATGGTTTACTGAATATTGCAAATTCACTGGTGAAACCCACTGCTCAGATAAAACATTACAAAATATCTCTCAAAATATTGCTGTTCATTGACAATGGACTTTTGAAGTCATTTAAGAGCTCTGATGAAGATGTACAAATTAATGTTGTTTTCATGCCTGCTAACACAACATCTATTTTGTATCCCATGAACTAAGGAGTAATTTCGACTTTCAAATCTTATTCTTTAAGAAATACATTTCATTAGGCTATATGTGCCATATGGATCTAAGCACAGAAAATTGAAAATCTTCTGAAAAGGATTCACCAGTCTAGATGCCATTAAGAACATTTGTGATTCATGGGCAGAAGTCCAAATATCAACATTAACAGAAGTTTGGAAGGAACTGATTTCAGCACTCATAGATGACTCTGATGGGTTCAAGACTTCAGTGGAGGAAGTAACTGCAGATGTGGTGGAAATTGCAAGAGAACTAGAATTAAAGTGGAGCTCGCCGATGTGACTGAATTGCTGCAATCTCGTGATAAGACTTTAACAACCAATGAGGAATTTCTTCTTATAGATGAGCAAAGAAAGTGGTTTCTTGAGATAGAATCCACCCTTGGTGGAGATGCTGTGAACCTTGTTGAAATGACAACAAAGGATTTAGAATATTACATAAACTTAGTTGATAAAGCAGTGGGAAGGTTTAAGAAAATTGACTCCAATTTNGTCCCACTCTTCAGCAATCACCACCATGATCACTCAGCAGTCATCAACATCGAGACAAGACCCTTGGCCAGCAAAAACACTGCAACTCATTAAAAGCTCATATTATTATTAGTGTTTTTTTAGCAATAAACTATTTTTAATTAAAGTATGTGCTTTGGGGCCGGCCCGGTGGCGCACTGGAGAGTGCGCCGCTTGGGAGCGCGGCGGCGCTCCCGCTGAGGGTTCGGATCCCATGTGGAGACCGGTTCCTGCTCACTGGCTGAGTGCGGTGTGGTTGAAAAACCCAGGGTTGAGATCCCGTTGCCGGTCCCCGGTACGG
>NW_007726618.1:296479-297563 GCF_000696425.1 Galeopterus variegatus | reverse complement strand
TCATCAACATCGAGACAAGACCCTTGGCCAGCAAAAACACTGCAACTCATTAAAAGCTCATATTATTATTAGTGTTTTTTTAGCAATAAACTATTTTTAATTAAAGTATGTGCTTTGGGGCCGGCCCGGTGGCGCACTGGAGAGTGCGCCGCTTGGGAGCGCGGCGGCGCTCCCGCTGAGGGTTCGGATCCCATGTGGAGACCGGTTCCCGCTCACTGGCTGAGCGCGGTGCCCCCGCAACACCAAGGCCCCCCACCCCATTGCCGGTCCCGGGTACGGGCGTGACACCGAGGGTTGCGATCCCATTACCGGTCAGTAAAAAAGACAAAAAGGATAAAAAAAAAAATAAAGTATGTGCTTTGATTTTTTTTAGACATAATGTTATTGCACACTTAATAGAATGCAGTATAGTGTAAAGAAAATTTTATATGTACTGAGAAACCAAAAAAATTGTGTGACTTGCTTTACTGTGGTGGTCTGGAACTGAACCCATAATATATCCCAGGTATGCCTGTATTGATCTAATTTCATAAATATTCACCTGAATTTGGTTATTAGAACAGTAGCACTACCATTCATTTTTAAATAAACATTTGATATCAGACTGTTTTTCAGAAATATCTGAGCCCTCTGCAGCATTGTAGCACTGTCTGATACTCTAGCAGCTTAAGTGGAAGGAAGGTGGAAGAGATTAATATTCTCCTCTCTCTTTCATCATTGGTAGCTCCTCTGATGTGTTGGGGTAAAAGAGAAGCTTATGGCAAAGTGCAATGACAACCTACCTATCAAAGTGGCGTTAATGTCCCATGGAAAGTTTTACTCAGGATCTATTTACAATCGTTTAGATTTATCTACATTTGCCATTATTTTACTCAGTGTTACCTCTAGAATCCATCCCACTCCATCTTCCTGAGTTAATTTCTCTTTCCTTGAAGAATATCCCTTAGCATTTCTTTAAGTCCATAAGTGATAAACTCTTAGTCTTTATTTAGAGATTGTTTCCACTTTGCTCTCATTCTTAAATTTTATTTAGCTGGGTATAAAATTCTAGATTTTCAGTTATTTTTCCCCATCAACTTGAAGA